>NC_133329.1:327982440-328159940 GCF_042186555.1 Aquarana catesbeiana | reverse complement strand
AACTTTACAAACCTAAAAAAAAAAAAAAAAGGGGAAAAAGTATTATTAGTATGGAAACATTGTTTTTAAAATGCATACTATATCATTCATGAGATCAAAGAGAAAAAGAATCCAGAAATCAGTTCAGGAGAACTCTGATTATGAACAGCAAAACACCTTTGTTCTTTAGAGCATTCGTAAAGAAGAAATAAAATGCGCTGCATTCAACGATCAGAGATTTTGCAGAGTGATGAATGTGCTACCTACAATACGAACACTAGTTTTACTAGACCGAGTGCTTCCGTTTAGTTTTTGCTTATGAGCATGCGTCGTTTTTTTGTCCGTCGGACTAGCATACAGACGAGCGGACTTCGGGGTCCGTCGTAGTTACGACGTAAAGATTTGAAGCATGTTTCAAATCTAAAGTCCGTCGGATTTGAGGCTAAAAAAGTCCGTTGAAAGTCCGGAGAAGCCCACACACGATCGGATTACCAGCCAGCTTTAGTCCGTCAGCGTCCGTTGGACTTTTGTAGACGAAAAGTCCGACCGTGTGTACGCGGCATTAGAGGTATTTTAGAGTTTAGAACATTAAATTAAGGTATGAAATAATGTAGACTACACAGTCCTTAGAGACAAAGAAACAATATTGGAAAACAAAAGGTTGCACAAGTATAGATAACATTTACATGTCACCTGATTGAAAATCGGTATTGCCAAAATCCTTATTTAGGTATGCAGCAGTATTGACACATGGAGTAACACATGTGTCAAACAGGGGGGTGACTGAGATGTTAAATAAGGTATGTAAAGCCTATGGCTTCACTAACTACTAAAAAACTTTTTCCTCTCAATGGATTATATGTGCAAGATACAATGCTTAGGGAGGCATAAGACCACGGAAAGGGAAGTTCCCCACACCGCAATATCCATTACAACACATTTGCATGGATTTTATTGAATTGGACAAATGTGAAAGGAAGAAATATTGTTTGCTAATCATAGACACCCTGACCAAATGGGTGGAGAATTCCAGACAGGAAGTGCAGATGCATAGACAGTGATAATGGACCCTATTTTGTAAATAAAACTATACAACATTTGAGAGAAGTGATGGGAATTCAAGTGAAATACCATTGTGCCTATCATTCCCAATCAGCTGGATTGGTGGAAAGACATAATGACATTCTAAAAAAGCAAACTGAGGAAAGCTATGGAAGAAACAGGTAAAAATTGGATGTACTGCCTACTAGTAGCTGTGACCAGTATGCATATCACACCCACAAAAGAAGGTTTAAGCCCGTTTGAGATGATACATGGAAGGCCATATAAGATACCCTTACAACCAAATGAAACACCTACTGAGGAGTCTGAGCACACACTAGCAGAATACATGTCTAGGCTGTTAAGACAAAGACGTACTAATGATTTTTGTTCTGTCCTAGAAGGTCCAATTCGAAAAGATGAAAAGGTGCATGTGGGAGATTGGGTCTTAACAAAAAGTAATAAGAAAAAGCAGTGGTACTCCCCAAGGTGGGATGGTCCTTTCAAAGTCCTCCTAACTACCCCTACTGCGATAAGGATTGCAGAGAGGTCTACCTGGATTCACAAGTCCCATTGCAAAAAGGTTTTACAGGTAGAGTAGGGCCAGTTGGCTACAAGAGGTTCAGAAAGTCCAGCTACAAAGGGAGGTCTCACACAAGGTGGGACTTGTCTCAAATCGGTGAAGTCTCCCTCCCCTTCCAACTCCCCTATCCTATCCGCTGGAACTCTGTAGCTGGTTAGGATGAAAGGGACAGTAATTATTCTTGGGTTACTGGTGATTCTAGGAGAGGCATCCATAAGAGGGGTTATACGTTATGGAAGAGCAGAGGAACCTTTGGGTTGGGAAAGAACAGGAAAAGCATTAAATCTAACCTTTATAGAGGGAATAACTAGCACTATACTGGTAGACTTCTGTCACATTGCAGATTGTGGGGATACAACTGAGGCTAGAGGAATTCTATGGGCAGATAAATACATTTGCTGGCTCTGAAATAGGGCAGGATGTCAAGCATAGGATCAAGCCCTGTGGACCACAGCACATCAAGATCGGGAGTATAATCTACCA
The DNA here is from genome assembly GCF_042186555.1 of Aquarana catesbeiana. Taxonomy (NCBI): domain Eukaryota; kingdom Metazoa; phylum Chordata; class Amphibia; order Anura; family Ranidae; genus Aquarana; species Aquarana catesbeiana. The sequence continues at coordinate 328,157,854 of NC_133329.1, read as the reverse complement.
GGGCCTAAAAAGAGTGGAATAAAGGAAAGATTCAATTACAGAAGCGGCCAACTCCCCCTACACACATAGTAAGAACTGTAAACAATTATTGATAACATTAAAGGAGTCGAGGAAGGAAGATCAGCAGTTGTACTCTATGGGAGCATGGGTGTCAGGAACTGACCCCTCAGGCAAATTTTTCCTCAAGGTATTACCACCTAATAAAACCTGACAACAGGAAAAGGTAGATTATGGAAGTGTAGACGTGGGGCTATTTTCCTTCAAATTAAAATATATATATGTAAAATATTAAGGGAGGTATGCCTCAAATAAAATGAACTGTGATACATCCTCTGTCTGTTGGTCTCAAAATGTGTTTGAAAAAAAAACATATAAAAATATATATAAGTGTCAAACATCTAAACAAATGCAACTACCGTATTTATCGGCGTATAACACGCACCGGCGTATAACACGCACCCCAATTTAGGAGGGAATTTTAAGGAAAAAAAAACTTTTAGGAGGGAAGTTGAAGGGAAAAAAAACTTACATTTAAACGCCCATCATTGCAGCCTTCTCAGTGCAGCCATGTCAGTGCAGCCTTGTCAGTGCAGCCTTGTCAGTGCAGCCATGTCAGTGCAGCCTTCCCCAGTGCAGCCTTCCCCAGTGCAGCCTTGTCAGTGCAGACTTCCCCAGTGCAGCCTTGTCAGTGCAGACTTCCCCAATGCAGCCTTGTCAGTGCAGCCTTGTCAGTGCAGCCATGTCAGTGCAGCCTTCCCCAGTGCAGCCTTGTCAGTGCAGACTTCCCCAGTGCAGCCTTGTCAGTGCAGACTTCCCCAGTGCAGACTTCCCCAGTGCAGACTTCCCCAGTGCAGCCTTGTCAGTGCAGACTTCCCCAGTGCAGACTTCCCCAGTGCAGCCTTGTCAGTGCAGCTTTCCCCAGTGCAGACTTCCCCAGTGCAGCTTTCCCCAGTGCAGCTTTCCCCAGTGCAGCTTTCCCCAGTGCAGCCTTCCCCAGTGCAGCCTTCCCCAGCGCAGCCTTCCCCAGTGATCCCAGCCATTCTGGGCTTCAAAATCGCCGATCGCGATTTGAAAATGGCGCCGCCGACGCCGAAATACACAGAGCCGGTCCTCGGCTCTTTCCGGCGGCTGTCGTTCACTTTCGGCTCCACTCGTAGTCCCGAGCGGAGCTATCCGAACCTAGCCGAGTAGGTTCGGATAGCTCCGCTCGGGACTACGAGTGGAGCCGAAAATGAACGACAGCCGCCGGAAAGAGCCGAGGACCGGCTTTGTGTATTTCGGCGCCGGCGGCGCCATTTTCAAATCGCGGTCGGCGATTTTGAAAATGTGACAGGTCGGGATCGCAGGGGATCGGCGTATAACACGCACCTGCGATTTTCCCCTGGTTTTAAGGGGAAAAAAGCACGTGTTATACGCCGATAAATACGGTACTTTATGTATTAAACCTCTGATGCAGTAAACCACTTTTGTGTTGCACCCCCTGGGGGCAAGAATTAAAAATAACCTATACAAGTGATAGTGTTACACCCCCTGTTGATGAATATCAGAGTGTGTGTGTTGAAGGTGCTAAACTTCAGATAGGGTGTCCAACTGGTGTGCTACACCCTCTAGAGTCCGCAAACTAAAATCCATGATCTACAATATCTGGAACTGTAGAAATGCAGTGATCTAATACCTAGTTGGCAAAGTGATAAATATGGATGTCTGCTGTATCAAAAATCTGGTATGTGAATAAAAATCCAATTATGCCAATAGATAAACTTTAAGCAGAAGTGAAAAATAAATTTAAAAAAGAAACAAACAACAAAAATGTGAATGCACAATTCAATATACGTCTCTGTGTTACACCACAGTAAGACCACATTCAAAACCAAAACAAATGATGACATTTTTGCAAACACTAAATTACGAGTAGATAAGTCCATACAATAAAGTAACGTGCTTAAAAAAAAAAAAAAAAAAAAAAAACAGTGTCCAGTGCTTCATCAAAATTTGGTGCTGATTATCCTTTCAAGTGACAGTGGTGCCAGGTGATATTATCCATGTTGATAATGTGATTGCACTCACCAGATGACATTACCCCCAGGGGTGTTATGCCTTCACAGTGTGAGCTACTGGGTTTTGCTGGGCAATCTGGCTTTTCCACCGAGATGTCACATAGGGGAAAGAGTAATGCCCATAGTGTGATATTGCTTAAAAAGGCTTTATTTATTAAAAAGTTTAGGAGATATACTCACATGATAAAACAAGAGGCGGCGCTGTGTAAACAACAATCGCCGCTCAGACCGGAAGTGACGCCATACTAAAATAGAAGTTCTGAGTAAAACTATAAGATTTACTAACCTAACAGTAGAAGATGCTATAGCTTTGGAGACAGGATACCAAAGACAAAAATTAGTGGTTAGAATGGTTGAGGTATATGGTTAAAACTTTAAAAAAAGGAAAATTGTTTAGTTTGTGCCAGAGCAAGACTACATTTAGCAACTATTCCTTTTCCTCTAGATCACAATACAGATCCAGAAGGATTAAAATGTATGTTGCGATTATATAATAAGAGTTATAAACCTGAAACAAATTCTACCTGTCACACGTTGAGTTTCTTGTTTCCCCCAGTACAGAGACCTCAGATACCTCCAGCGGTTACTGCTTATCTGGGCAACTTTACTTGTTTTCCACTCCCAGGGAACTGTAGCGGGGTGGATCTTGGGTCGCTACCCGATGACTATTGTAGGGAAAGGATTAACATGGGCAATGTTGACTGGGTTGAACATGATATTCAGAGAGCTGATGTCTGGTGGATGTGTGGGGATAAGAAACTGCGAGCTAGGATACCAGCCAATGCCCGAGGGGATTGCGCTGTAGTCCTGCTGGCCATGCCCCTGAGGATCCTGACAGAACACCCGTGGACCAAGAGTCACCAACGGTATCGGAGGGACACCTCTCCCATGGGGTCATTTGACTCTCAGATCTACATAGATGAGATTGGGGTTCCACGCGGGGTGCCGGATGAGTTTAAGGCCAGGAATCAGGTGACAGCTGGGTTTGAGTCTCTTTTCTGGTGGGTGACTATAAATAAAAATGTTGACTGGATTAACTATATATACTATAACCAACAATGATTTGTAAACTATACTAGGGACGCTGTGAAGGGCCTAACAGAACAGTTGGCCACCACATCTCTAATGGCATGGCAGAACCAAAGAGGAGGGAATGTTAGAAAAGTTTTAAATGTTTATTGTGTGACTATTAGAAAAACTATTAGAAAAACAATAACCTTGAGATTATTGTTTTTAAGATGACTTCTGAGCACATTGTTGTACTAACTAGCTGTATCGTTTGCTTTAACTAACTCCATAGTAAGTTGTAGGATGATTAGGCTTAACCATATATGGTAGAACAAGAATGTACAGGAAACACTAATTAGCGAAATAAAGTACCATTTTCTACCAGGCACGTTATCTGTGTTTCCTCAGCCAATAGAAGCGTTATAGCTATATTATTGTAGGTATTAGGAGGGGGGATGTACATCTCTTTGTGTGATTCTTACTGCATCTTTTGACTTGTAAGCATCATCCATTTGTGTGACACATCTGAAATAAATTGTCTGCTTTTCAATACATCTGGAGTTCGACTGATCACAAGAGGAGAGTATTCCTAACAGCTTATGTTCATGTCATCCATTGCATACAATTGTGTTGCTAGCTGTGATTGATCACGGTGATCACATGGTACAGACAAGGCCAATAACAGCCCATCTGTACCATGTGATTAGCTTTGGCCAATCACAGGTAATCACAACAAAAGGCACTGCATGAATCAGTTTCATTCAGTAAAAATGGTTGCTTATACCAATGAAATTCATTGGTATAAGCAATCATGTGTAAAAAAAGAAAAAGTAGTATAGTGTTACAATGGTAACACTGTATTGCTCTGGTCACAGTGTGTTAAAAAAAAATCTTAAAAAAAGAAAAAAATTGAATAAAAAGGAAAAATATATTTGAAAAAATGTAATTTTTAATTTCTTCATTTTCAATGAAAAAAAATTACAACTTCAAAAAAACTCACCATGCCTTTTACTAAATACCTTGGACTGTCTTCTTTCCAAAAGATGTCATTTGGGGGGTATTTCTACTGTCTTGGTGTTTTTTTTTTCAAGAAATAAGTATATCAGGATTGATCGATTTTCAGATATATATACCATAGTTTGTGTACACTATAACTTTACTACAGACTAACTAATATACACTGATTTGAGTTATTTTCACCAAGGAAATGTAGCAGAATACATTTGACCTAAATTAACGAAGAAAGGTTATTTATTTGCAAAATTGTATGATAGAAATGAAGAAAAACACGTTTTGGTCTTTTTTTGCTTATTTAGCAATATGAAAAACCCAATGGTGATTAACCGCTTGCCAACCGCCACACAAACATTTACGTCGGCAGAATGGCATTGACAGGCAAATGTGCGTACAGGTAAATTTGCCTCCGTGTGGTCGCGTGCGTGCCGCCGTGCACGCAACCCTGCCGCGAGCTCCGTGAGTGTGGTCGCGGGTATTGTGTACTCGATGCCTGCGGGGATACCCGCAATCGTCTCATGGAGAGGAAGAACGGGGAAATGCTGCTGTAAACAAGCATTTCCCCATTCTTCCTAATGACACTGACACTGATCACAGCTCCCTGTGATTGGGAGCGGTGATCAGTGTGGTGTCACACGCAGCCCATCCCCCCTACAGTTAGAATCACTCCCTAGAACACACCCCTGCAGCACCCCCTCCTGGTTAACCCCTTCACTGCCAGTCACATTTACACAGTCATCAATGCATTTTAAATCGCACTGATCGCTGTATAAATGTAAATGGTCCCAAAATAGCGCTAAAAGTATCCGATCTGTCCTCCATAATGTGGCAGTCATGATAAAAATCGCTGATCCCTGCCATTACTAGTAAAAAAAAAAATATTAATAAAAATGCCATAAAACTATTCTCTATTTTGTAGACGCTATAACTTTTGCGCAAACCAATCAATAAACACTTACTGCGATATTTTTTTACCAACAATATGTAGAAGAATACGCATCAGCTTAAACTGAGGAAAAAAAATGTTTTTTCTTATATATTTTTGGGGGATATTTATTATAGCAAAAAGTAAAAAATAATGCATTTTTTTCAAAATTGTCGCTCTTTTTTTTTTATAGCGCAAAAAATAAAACCTCAGAGGTGATCAAATACCACCAAAAGAAAGCTCTATTTGTGTGAAAAAAATGATAAAAATTTCTTATGGGTACAGTGTTGCATGACCATGCAATTGTCATTCAAAGTGTGATTGTTATGAAAGCTGAAAATTGGCCTGGGCAGGAAGGGGGTAAAAGTGCCCGGTATTGAAGTGGTTAATTTGACAGATTTGTCTCCCATTGACTTCAATGGACTTCAGGTTCAGCATTGTCTTATTTGAAATTCGCTGAGCCCTGCTCAAGGGCAGTTCGGCTCATCGAGCAGAAAATCACGTACCTGTATGTGATTTCTTCTTCTGGGTCTGGGGTGCGTTTGTGCACCGCCAACGACCCGCTCCCGCTGTGACTGGACACAGTGGGAGCCAATCAGTCGGTTTGGCGGACCTGTTGTCCAACTGGACCCGCCGATCGTCCCCGAGGCAGACAGAACAGTGTAAACAAGGCAGATCGCCGTTCTGTGACAGCAGAAGACAGAGATCTTGTGTTTCTGCTAAGCAGGAACATGGATCTCTGTCTTCTTACAGTACAAGCACCACTCCCACACAGTTAGAAAGCACCCCCTAGGGAAACATTTAACCCTTTGATTGCCCCTGATGTTAACCCTTTCCCTGCTAGTGTCATTAGTACAATGACAGTGCATATTTTTTAGCACTGATCTTTGTATTATTGTCACTGGAACCCAAAAAAGTGTCACTTAGTGTCCGATTTGTCCGCCACAATGTCGCAGTCCCGCTACAAGTCGCTCATCGCCGCCATTACTAGAAAAAAAAAATCTATAAAAATTCCATAAAAATATCCCATAGTTTGTAGACGCTATAACTTTTGTGCAAACCAATCAATATACGTTTATTGGGATTTTTTTACCAAAAATATGTAGCAGAGTACATATTGGCCCGAATCGATGAATACATTTAAAAAAAAAAAATTATTGTATATGTATTATAGCAGAAAGTAAAAAATATTGTTTTTTTTTTTTTTTAATCAAAATTGCCTGTCTTTTTTTGTTTATGGCGCAAAAAATAAAAAAACGCAAAGGTGATCAAATACCACAAAAAGAAAGCTCTATTTGTGGGAAAAATAGGACATCAATTTTATTTGGGTACAGCGTCGCACGACCGTGCAATTGTCAGTTAAATTAACGCAGTCAGTAGCGCAAAAAAATGGCCTGGTCATGAAACCTTCTGGGGCTGAAGTGGTAAATTGTTAATAGGGCTTTGTGAGGTTATGCCTTAAAAAAATTTGGTGATCTTTGATCTCTTCCATGTTATTCAGGTGGATCTCCTCCTCTCCAAGGTTGTCTACCCCTGGTATAAAGTTATACTTCTCAGAATCTATTTAACCTGTTTTAGAAATTTCATACTGCAAAATCAGAAATGCCATTTCTCTCTACCCTGACTCTACTTGGACACCTGTAGAAGGCTTACAGACACTTAGAGACAGCTTAGAGACTTCAGGCTACAGCAGATTTACAATACAACAAAACAAAACAAAAACTCTTGCGCATAAATGTATAAGCCCGACAGTTCAAAGTTCTCGATGGATGGTAGCTTTCAGCCTTGCTGCCCTCAAGGATAGGGAAATCCTAACATACAGACAAAAAACAGAAAAGAGAGGGCGCACCGGCCTTGTGCATTATCTTTAAAAAGGTTTATTAAAACAGAAAACGTAAAAGTACTACTCACAAGGGTAGATAAAAATCACGCATAATAGTCAAATGATGGTAGCAGTCTCCAGACCTATGGACAAGACGTGCAGACCGCTGCTGGCTTGGGCATGCAATCTGACATTTTTGGCAAATGTTTTTAACCATAAGGCATGCATCATTGTTTTGTTCATCAGAGAGAAAGGAGAAGAACTGGTATAGCCTTATATGACCTAGAGTTTCCTGTATGATGCTGGTATAGTATAAAATATAAAAAATGGGGGTATGCATCATAGCAACTAATCAAGTTCCAGCGATCAATTCTCAAATGCAGTTTAGAAAACAAAAGCAAGAGACTGATTTGTCGCTATCGCCAATATATATAGGATTTTCCTAATATCCCTCTAGTTTGCTAAAACACACAAACCAAACACAAAGTGCTATTGCTGTAATGTACCAATAAATGTTATAAACAAGCCTAGTTTTTCCAGTCTGCACACGTAGTTTTGTTCTGTTATTCATTTTTCAATGTTCTCCTAGAAATACATTAGGTTAAAATCGCAATACTTCATAATACTTTCAAAATTTCTAATATAATTTAGAGCCGTTGTTTACCATCTCACATCTGTTTGCTCTATCCGCCTGGAGGAGGAGGAATGCACTATATTTGTTCCATATATGATTCAATTTACCAAACTTCACATGGTCAGCAGTAAACTTGATATCAATAGTCAATTAAAAGTGCAATTGATGCCGCTTGTTTAAAAAAATATACAATTGTGAATGTTTTTGGGAAATTGATTTCAAACTGTATATCTAGTATATTTGACTGAAATTAGGAAATATAATTTTGCATGATTTTTTATCATTAAGGAAAAGTAAGCAATGAATCAATAAATATCTTTACTTGCATTTATGAATGAAAGGTAGCAGTTGTCCAGTAGGAAGCAGGCAATGGGACAATGAATGAGTAGGAACCCCACTTTATATTGCTTCAGGTAGAGGCTACAAGAATTGAGATTAAAAGTCACAGTAACGTTGCCAAAAGAGATAAGATGGTTGCCACCTGATTTGGCTAATAACGGTCGGGTTGAAAAATTACTGAATATCTCTGGGCTTTCTAGAATGTTTACAGACACCGCCTGGCATGCTACTGTTAAAGCATACTTCCCAACTTTCTGAGATGGGACTGAGGGACACCTATTAGCAAAAGTATGTAGGCATAGGACACACCCCCTGCCACGCCCCCTTAAAGGAGAAATGTAAAAAAAAAAATTGGTTAAGCCCACTAATGCTTTTTTAGCGCTACTATTCTTTTATATTGGCTTTTGTAATTTACTAATGCATCAGTTTAGAAATTGGATGAAAGGTTTAACACTGTAAAAGACTTTTTGATAGATAAGTAGTGCATTTTATATACAACTATATAGATCAGGCCAAAACGAGGAGAATAGAGGGACAGAGGGACGAGGGACTTTGTTATGAATGAAGGACAGTCCCTCGAAATCAGGGACAGTTGGAAGGTATGGTTAAAGGTAGACATGAGCACAGTGCTTTTTCTTTACTTAATGAATGCTATTGTTTTCTTAAAAGATAGGGTGGTTCCAAGAATGTTACTTTACTTTCTCTTTACCATTTAGGCATCACTAAATGGTGAACTGCATTCTGGACCCAAATTAAGTGTCAGTTCTATTGGGACTGCCAGTCAACCAGTCTCAATCGCAGCCCCCCCCCCCGGCAGTGATTGGTTGTTAGGACCACTGGTGTCCTAAGAACAACTAACGTCACATGGGTTTTCCTGCCATCAGTATCAGACGGGGTGGAAGTGGAACTTTCTATGTCCAGGCCGGCAGCCTGTTATGCCACCTGGCTCCCACCTTCTGCCTGCCTGTCCCTAAAAGATATGGGCACACTTGATGTAAGGGGGCACTTTATTTGGGACATCTGATGAAAGGGGGCACCATAGTACTCTGGAAATTGACTATAAATATTCCTAAAATCTATAGAAATTGCACATTAGTTACACATTGTGCTTATCTTGCATAAAATGACTACATACATACTATGATCGGTTATGGCATAACCACGAGGATCTCCACTGGAAACATTTTTTATTGACTAGAACTCTTTAAATTGTTACTCAACCCCATGTTACACATGCATTGCTGTTTCGTATCCTTTAATAACGTGACCCTACCTCACTCCGTAGCTAGGAGAATGCACTATATAGTTAGTCCCACCTTTCTTCTTCAAGCTTTAGCCTCTATCCATCACATGTACTGTATTCTGCTGGAGTTGGACACATTATGATTTTTTTGTTCATCTGTCATGACCTGCACAAGTTTTTGCATTAAAGATTTCTATGATCTGCAAGAAGTCATTTGGGTCAAGTCACCGCCTGCCAAGCTACAGAGACTGTAGGTTAAAGCTCACAACTGATTCAGTTATAAAGATCACACTTTTAGTGCTTAGATGGGCAGAACACTTGCACTAGAGTAACTTCATATCTCTATATACCCCTGCTTATATTATATGTATCTAATAGCAGTATACCTTGTCAAAAAAACAAAAAAAAAAACAAACATACAGTATAATAACTGAACTGAGATATCTAATCCATTCTGTTCAATGGTTGATTTTATTCCTTTATTCACACTATGAAAACACAACACAGTTTACGTTGCCTAAAACAAATGTATCTATTTCCATTGTAATAACACCACAAATAGATTTTTCCTTAAAAAAAACACTTAGTAAATAAGACATAAAAACAGAGGTGTCCAACATTTTGACCTTCCTGGGCCACATTAGAGGAAGAAGATGGTTTTGGGCCACATTAGAGGAAGAAGACGGTTTTGGGCCACACATAACTTACACTAACAAGGATAGCAGAAAACGTTAGGCTGATCACAAGATAACGATCACTGATAAAGATGGTGTACCTATCTTAGTAATAAAACAATTTTTTTTTTTATATTTGTTATTATAAAAGTAAAAGCGGGCAACATAAAAACTAGTGCGATATTTAACACTGTTTTTGTTAAACTAACGCATCAATATCTGGTTCGAAGGCTGTAGTGGCACTTCTCATTGAATTCTCAAGGTGCTCTGGAGATATTTTGGTTCTAATTTTGCCCTTTGTGTGCTTCATCCTTGAAAATAGTTGCTAACAGATATAGGTGCTGTCGAAAACTGATGACCAGAATAAAGTGTGATTGTGAAGAGTGGGATTGCTTTCTTTGGGAAGATAAAAATGATAGAACTCCAGTCTGTATGAAACACAGTCAAATTTTTCTTCATCTGCACGCAGGGTGGATTTGATTTAAATCACTAGGAAAAAGGCTTGTTTTAAATCAATTCAAATTAAATCATAATTTTTAAAGAGTAACTGTCATCTCTGACCAGCATCAGCTTATCCTCTGATCCGCTGTTGACTCAGCTGTTGACTCACCGACAGTTCCATTCACTTTAATGGGATGGCTGGTGATGCGGCAGTGACACAACAAGTGGAAGCCCGCTAACAGGCGCTGCCATGATGGATCTGAAATGACAAGTGCTCTTTAACCACTTAACAACCGGCCCATAGCCAAATAACGGCTACAGGGCGGTTGTTTAACTCTGAATTCCAGAATTCTGCTCTCGCGCGCCCCCTAGGGCGCGCACTCGAGAGCATCCGTGACCGCCGGGTCCAGAGGACCCGGCGCATCACAGATCCCGGTAAATGGCCGCTGATCGCGGCCGTTTACCATGTGATCGCTCCGTCAAATGACGGAGCGATCACATGTAAACAAACAGGCGTCATCTGATGACGCTGGTTCCTCTCCTCCCCTCTGTGTACCGATCGGTACACTGTGAGCGGAGAGGGGGCTGGATGGATGGCTGCAGCAGTGTGGGCTGCATGTGTAGTGCCCACAGCGCTGCACAGAGACATCCAGCCATCCATCCATCCATGCTCAGCCATCCCCACTACTCTGCATGCCCTGCAATGCTCTGCAATGCCCTCTGCAATGCCCCACAGTACTCTGGTATGCCCCACAATACCCCTGCAATACTCTGCCATACCCTGCAATACCCCTGCAATACTCTGCCATACCCTGCAATACCCCGCAATACTCTGCCATACCCTGCAATACCCCGCCATACTCCGCAATACCCCGCCATACTCCGCAATACCCCGCCATACCATGGAATACCCCACAATACTCTGCCATACCCTGGAATACCCCGCAATACTCTGCCATACCCTGGAATACCCCGCAATACTCTGCCATACCCTGGAATACCCCGCAATACTCTGTCAAAGCCTGGAATACCCTGCAATACTCTGCCATACCCTGGAGTACCCCGCAATACTCTGCCATACCCTGGAATACCCCGCAATACTCTGCCATACCCTGGAATACCCCGTAATACTCTGACATACCCTGGAATACCCCGCAATACTCTGACATACCCTGGAATACCCCACAATACTCTGCCATACCCTGGAATACCCCGCAATACTCTGCCATACCCCGCAATACTCTGCCATACCCCGCAATACCCCGCAATATCCCGCAATACTCTGCCATACCCCGCAATACCCAGCCATACTCCGTGATACCCAGCCATACTCTGCAATACTCAGTGATACCCAGCCATACTCTGCAATACTCAGTGATACCCAGCCATACTCTGCAATACTCAGTGATACCCGGCCATACTCTGCCATACTCTGCCATACCCAGCCATGCTCTGCAATACCCCGCAAAAATCTGCAATACTCTGCCATAACCCGCAATACTCTGCAATACCCCGCAATACCCAGCCATACTCTGCAATACTCGGTGATACCCAGCCATACTCTGCCATACCCAGCCATACTCTGCCATACCCAGTCATACTCTGCCATACCCAGTCATACTCGGCAAAACCCAGTCATACTCGACGATACTCTGAAATACCCAGCCATGCTCAGCCATACTCGGCCATGCTCAGCCATACCCGGCCATGCTGAGTCATACCCAGCCTCTGTATGTGGCCAGGCTGTGGAAGTCTCACACATGTGGTATCGCCGTACTCAGGAGGAGTAGGAGAATCTATTTTGGGGTGTCATTTTTGGTATGTACATGCTATGTGTTAGAAATATTGTATAAATGGACAACTTTGTGTTAAAAAAAAAAAGCGTTTTAACCACTTCCGGCCTTCTGTCATACGACGTCCTTGACTTTGTGCGGGGATATCTGAATGATGGGTGCAGCTACAGGCATCATTCAGATATCATCTTTTTCAGCTGGCGATTCCCTACACCATAAGAATGATCATAGCGGCTGTTACACTGCTTGATCGTTCTTACGAGAGGCGAGAGGGGACGTCCCCCCCTCCCGCCGCCCTCCGGTGCTTCTACCGACTCACCACTACGATCGAAGCCAGGATCTTTTTTTTTTTTTTTTAATTTCAGGCACAGCCTACACAGCTAGAGGTGAGATGTGGGGTCTTATTGACCCCATATCTCACTGTAAAGAGGACCTGTCATGCCATATTCCTATTACAAGGGATGTTTACATTCCTTGTAATAGGAATAAAAGTGATCAAAAATTTTTTTTTTGGAAAAAAGTGTCAAACTAAAATAAATAAAGTAAAATGAACAATAAAAAAAATAAATTTTTTTTTAAAGCGCCCCTATCCGTGTGCTCGCATGCAGAAGCGAACGCATACATAAGTCCCGCCCACATATGAAAACGGTGTTCAAACCACACATGTGAGGTATCGCTGCGATCGGTAGAGCGAGAGCAATAATTTTGGCCCTAGACCTCCTCTGTAACTCAAAATTTGTAACCAGTAAAAAATTTTAAAGCGTCGCCTATGGGGATTTTTAAGTGGCGAAGTTTGGCGCCATTCCACAAGCGTGTGCAATTTTGAAAGGTGACATGTTAGGTATCTATTTACTCGGCGTAACTTCATCTTTCATATTATGCAAAAACATTGGGCTAACCTTACTGTTTTGTTTTTTTTTAAAGCAAAAAACATTTTTTTTTCCAAAAAAAACGCGTTCGAAAAATTGCTGCGCAAATATCGTGCGAGATAAAAAGTTGCAATGACCGCTATTGTATTCTCTAGGGTCTTTGCTAAAAAAACATATATAATGTTTTGGGGTTCTATGTAATTTTCTAGCAAATAAATGATGATTTTTACATGTAGGAGAGAAATGTCAGAATTGGCATGGGTGCTCCAGAACGCCTGAAGGTGCTCCCCTGCATGTTGGGCCTCTGTATGTGGCCACGCTGTGTAAAAGTCTCACACATGTGGTATCACCATACTCGGGAGTAATAGCAGAATGTGTTTTGGGGTGTAATTTGTGGTATGCATATGCTGTGTGTGAGAAATAACCTGCTAATATGACAATTTTGTGAAAAAAAAAGGAAAAAAAAAAAACTTGATTTTGCAAAGAATTGTGGGAAAAAATGACAACTTCAAAAAACTCACCATGCATCTTTCTAAATATATTGGAATGTCTTCTTTCCAAAAAGGGGTCATTTGGGGGGTATTTGTACTTTTCTGGCATGTTAGGGTCTCAAGAAATGAGATAGGCCGTCAGTACTTCAGGTGTGATCAATTTTCAGATATTGGCACCATAGCTTGTGGACGCTATAACTTTCACAAAGACCAAATAATATACACTAATTTGGGTTATTTTTACCAAAGATATGTAGCGGTATAAATTTTGGCCAAAATATATGAAGAAAAATTACTAATTTTCAAAATTTTATAACAGAAACGAAGAAGAATTAATTTTTTTACAGATTTTTCGGTCTTTTTTCTTTTATAGCGCAAAAAATAAAGAACCCAGCGGTGATTAAATACCACCAAAAGAAAGCTCTATTTGTGTGAAAAAAAGGACAAAAAATTCATATAGATACAGTGTTGCATGACTGAGTAATTGTCATTCAAAATGTGAGAGCACCAAAAGCTGAAAATTGGTCTGGTTATTAAGGGGGTTTAAGTGCCCAGTGGTCAAGTGGTTAAATGTAAGAACTTATTCTTGCTGGTGGGAATCTTTAATATTTTCAAACAAAATGAAAGTTTCCTATTCAGAATAATAAACTGTCAGGTTAGTAAATATTCCCAAACTTGGTCTCTTTTACGGCCTGCTGCCAATTTGCTCCTCAAGGGAGGAATAAAGCGCATCAAGCTATGTGCAGAAAAATCACAAGGTTTACAAGCTGCTTAGAAGATTTCACTTTCATTTTTACTGCTTGCCCTTTTTCCTCACACTTAGAGCCTGGTACAGATGCATTTCTCTTCAGTTGTACAGTTTGTAGTGTACATAGATTTGCATAACAATTAAAAAAAAGGAATATTTCTGAACTTTGTTTTATCTCATGGTTACTGTGAAATTGTTTTAATGCATCAATTGGATTCATTGAATGAGTTTACCAAAAATGTAAATATTGCAGAATATGCAGCTTCATGCCACATAACTAAGCTCCATTTCATGGTGAATAAACAAATTTATTAATGTACCTTAAATAAAAAAAAAAACTATCTTTAGATAGATTTCTACTCCACAAGCATTTTATTAAATACATTTGATAAAAATAAGAAAAAATCTGATTTAAATAAAAAAAATCAGATTTTTTACATTTTTTGTTTTAAATTATTGATTTTTATTTACCCTGTCCGCATGTGTTCACTAAGTGTAAACACATTTTACCAAAAAAAAAAAAAAAAATCAAATATTTTAAGTAAGTTTACAATTTTGTGTTGGGTCACATTCATAGCCGTCTTGGGTCGCAGATTGGACACCTTTACTTTAAAATATATCACACTTTAGCATTTTAGCACATTTTCTTTATTATTTTCTAATTTGTTTTGTTATTTAAAGTTAGCTCTAATAGACTTATTTTGTTAAGACTTTAAGGACCTTTCACATGGCGTGGATTCGATTCCGATCAGCAGGGAGCTGTGAGCTGATCCGCTGCTGAACGGAGCAGAGTGGACAGATGACACATCCGTGTCCACTCAGTATGTGCAGAGCAGACATGGGCAAAGCCCACTCTGCATTGTGGGTGGCCAGAAGAAAACAGACTCCACTGTCTGTTTAGACCCACCTACCTTCAATCCAATCTGCCTAAGGAAGGAGTCCTCCCCCATTTTTTTCCACGGCCCTGATCGGACCCAGAGGTAGGTGAGTGTAAACCGACACAAGTCTGTTTACACCCGCCTGACCTGATGGGTATGCCCATCTGAAAGGGGCCTTGGAAATCCCACACTAAAGCTACTTTGTAAATATGTGCTAACACAAAGTTACTTCTAACCAACTAAAACTGGAACTTTGAAAAAAGGTCCCTTGGTCTTACCCTCAAAGAGGACCTTTTCCCCCTTTCACTAAAATCACAGCATAAAAGGTCAAGTCAGCATACAGGAGGCTGACTTAGAGTTCCAGGAAGTAAACTGAGATGTCCTTAGTTAAAATGGTCACTGTGGGAATGACGGAGAAGAAAAAAAAAGGTATGCAGATGCAACACCCTCCTAGGTAAGCTCCTAGTTGTTAGGTACATTTAATTTTCTTTTTTCTGGTCTCGCTGCAACCAGTGGATTGGCCTTCGATTGCTTTGGGCTGTTCTAGAGTTCACAGGCTGAAGTATGATTGCTCCCTCCTGCTTTATGGAAATGTCCAGAACCTAAGGTGGAGAGAATCAAGTAGGTAGCCTGAATATTTATTGAGCTCCAGCCATCCCCTAGGAGGTATGTCCAGCAGGTGGCTGGGGAAGCTAATAAATAGTGTTGGCTCTGGGACAGCTGGGTCTTTCTGCTGCAGGGATTTCACAAGCCTGGGTGGGGGTTCATGATCCCCCCCAGCAGGCATTTCTACTGATTCAAGTTGACAGTTATAGATGTCCCATCTGTAGCAAAACTGGGGGGCATACACCTAAATCTAAATCATCTCTGACACCCTGAGATTTCATCTGACAGATCTGGTCTGAACAGTCTCACTGAAAGGCACCTGGTAGAAGCTAAAAGTGTGCAGCTGCTCTCTGGCCTCTGGTACTAACTGTAATACAAGATCCTCATGGCTGTATACTACAGGGGTATCAGTGCCAGTGTAGCTCTCTCAGAGAGACTGCTCGCTTAGGATCCCTGATTCTTGCCTTCCCGTAGACTCTGAAGGGAAAGAGTATACAAAAGCTCAGCAGAGAAATTGCCCTGGAGAAGCACAGTTTATAAAAGAGTGTCCTCTTGCTTTTGAGTCTATAGCCTAGAGCAGGGATGGCGAACCTTGGCACCCCGGATGTTTTGGAACTACATTTCCCATGATGCTCCACTATACTGCAGAGTGCATAAGCATCATGGGAAATGTAGTTCCAAAACATCTGGGGTGCCAAAGTTCGCCATCACTGGCCTAGAGTATCCCATGCTCTGCACCCTTTCCCACAAGTTATCACCAATAAATCACTAAAAAGACATTCCCCTAGACTCTTTTCTTGTGTGTCTTGTGTTGGTGCTAGCTGGAAAGAACCCTGGTCATTATCATTATTGGTGTCATTATCATCATCAATCAGCGGCCCATTCGGCTGTTGCGTTACACAAGGAATGAAAAGCCTGTAATCATCTATAAGTATCTGCTTGTTGATTGCTATTACTAAACATTTCTAAAGGTGTGTTTGTTTAAATGCGAGGTTGAAGGGTAACACCCCCCCTTTAATTGCACATTGCAAGATATTCTAAACAACAGAAGCTGCCTGTAGAGTCCTATGTATACCTGTTCCAACGAAACAACTAGAAAGGCAAGAAATATATTTCTAAATATTCTTAGGTATGTTTTGTAAATGAGAACACATTACAATCATGTAGTGGAGGTTTATCCAATTTTCTCAATTTGACTGCAAAAAAAGGAAATACACTTTAAAAACAAGCAAAAGAGCCCTCAGAAACCAGTGGAACATTAGGCCTCATGCACACTGGACGTTTTTGGACATTTTTACAGCTGCTGTTTTTGGTTTCAGACATTTTTTTTCTACAGTCACTAAGCTCTCCAGCATGTTATCAAAACTAGTTGGTCCTGAGAGGAGTTTTCCAGTTGTAAAAACACTCTAACGTCAAAAAACGCAGATAGATGCTCAAAAACGCAGTTCACCAGCATCTTTTAACGCTGAAAAAGTTGAAAAACTCACTGCTAAGCTTCTGGAGCTTTTTTAACGCTATTATAATGTCCAGTGTGCATGAGGCCTAAAAAGGATCCCTGCCTATAAGATCAAAGGAGACCATAAGGTATGATAGGACAACAAAATCAACAGATTCTCTCATGTTCGGCACCAAACTTCTCAGTCTTACCAGGGACCAGAAAAGTACCCATACAATGACTATATACACACCAGAGAGTATTATTATTGAGCTACATTTACTATCCCAGTCATTTGATGTTATTGTGAGTATCAAAAAGCCTCATAAGTCAGCTGCATCTAAAACAATCTGAACCCGCCCAGTTATTAAAGCAATTATTTATTGTATTGCAGCTTACCAATTCTTAGATGTGGTGGCTGTATTGGTTTTCTGTATTTAGGCTTTCTTTCTTTTATTTTCACACGAATCTGGCCAGTAAGTCTGTTGTTTTTGAACAGAACAAGCTGTCCTGCAGATGTAGAAATTAAAGGGCTGAGCCAAACCAATTACCACTGACAGTTGTGCTAACAATGGTCAGCGTTTATTTATTTATTTTAAAATCTTTTTCCCAAAAGGAAAAAACTGTTGCTGTAACTGCTTATGAAGTGTTAGCTAGAGTTTGGCTTCAAAATGTTTAGTATCTAAATCTGATAGCACATCTAATACTCCCCTACACCCAAACTGACAATGGTGCTGTCCAAAGGTGACTCTTGCTCCTTCATACAGAAGGGGGGGGGGGGGCACTTTAGTACAGGAGGTGTGTTACTGACAAAATCACTAGGTGAAAACACAGGGAAAAAAAACTAAAATAGAAAACTAATGTAGCAACCACATCTACTGATTGGTAAACTGCACTATATTCAATTTTTGGTTTGGGGTTTAATACTGATTTGAGTAAGGTTCCATTGCTTGAAAAAGGATCTCTGGTGATTGCAGGACTGGACAGTAAAAGGGGTTTAGTGTATGTGGATACGATGAACCTACTCTTGCCTGCCCTGCCCACCTGCACTGCTGCTGGGCTTGAAACAGCCTTGATCCAACCAGTCAAACTTCATTGCTGTGGACAGGAGGCACGGGACAGGCACCTGCACATCTTCAGCTAAGTTTTTGAGAGGTTGTAGCAGCAGTAAAGAGAGGGGTGCGCTCCCCTCCCTCCTGAAGACACTGCGCCCAGGGCAAGTGCCCCTTCTGCCCACCCCTAGTTCTGGCCATGATTGTACTGTCTCCTTTTATATTGTAAAACACTGTGCAAACTGTTGCCGCTATATAACTCCTGTATAATAATAATAATAATAATAATAATAATATTAATCCCTGATGGGCTGTCTTTGTCTTTTCAGTCTGACTATGCATCTATACTTGAATAGTACAAAGACTCCTGCCAATTAGTTTATGTAAGACTTTATATGAGAATCTATTACACTTCAACAAAAAAGTTTTTTTCTATGAAAACATTAAAACATCTTGCATAAATGAACTACAAAAAACACAAAAAAGGAAATGTAGTCTGTGAAAAAAAAAAAAGTGAGGTTTTCGTTCTCCATTATGGGTAGAAACATAGTTATGATGACTAAAACTAGAGATCCAGATTTCCTTACTGGTAGAAAACTCACTCTGTGAAACTGCTTAACAAGGCACGGGGTTGATTAAAGGCGTTAGCAAAGGTACTAGCTCAGCACTTTCTCCACTGGCTGCATTGTAATAGGCAATGTATATGATCGTTAACACTTTTTTCCAGAGGGAAATGGATTTGATGATAAGCGATGCTGTCAGAACATTTCCAACTGACAAGATAAGTACAGAAGGAAGATAGGAGAAGTGTGAAGGCTGAGACATTCTTGTTTCAAAATTAGGTATGGACGTACTGTAGAAATTATCATCATTGCTTTTATCACCACACCTATAAGACACACTGGAATATATACTTGTGAATGTAGAAATGCTCTAGCATGTAAAAAAAATAAATAAAAAAACATGTATTATGACACAGCTGCTGTAAAAGAGAAGGTAATCACATGTTTTTTTGCTGATAGCCCAAAAAAAGGGATATTTCAGTTAATTAGGAAACAGCTCCAGGCAAAAAAAAATGTCTACACAACAGGCCAGCAACTATACAATTGGATAAGTTCAAGCAATGAAAGTAAGCCAGGCCTAAATAAAATAGTCCTGATTAAAAAAAAAAAAAATTGGAGAAAGGAAAGTTTGCTAACAACAACATTTCTTGATATGCTATGTTAAACTTTCTAATAAGAGGGTTTCCGCTCCCCCCCCCCCCCCAAAAAAATGACATGCCAAATGTGGCATGTCAGGGGGTCACCTTCCTTTAAAGCGGAAGTTCCATTTTTGGGTGGAACTCCGCTTTAAGGTTGTTTTGGCTCCCATGTGTCCTTTGATTGAGTTATGACTGTTCTTTTGCCTCTTTTTGGTTGTAGTTTGGTTGCTTGTTTTTAGATTAGCTGTGTTAAACAATGGGTGTGAAACGAGCACCTGGAAATTTTTAAAGAGACAGGACACTACAGTACACGGTAAGTTTTTTACAGTGATTGAAGTTCCTTAACACAAAGCAATAAAATACTAAAAGTTTTACATTTTAAAAACAAAACAAGTGCAGCACTACTGCATGAAAATAAAAATGCAAATCATATTTTTTTTCCTTATGTGCATATCTTGCATTACCTTGTGCAGGCTATCCCCCCCTTCAGTCTATTATGAATGCTGCTGCTAGACTAATACACCTCACTAATCGATCTGTGACTGCTGCCCCTCTCTGCCAATCCCTTCACTGGCTTCCCCTACCTCACCGTATAAAATTCAAAATGCTAAACACAACATACAAGGCTATCCACAATATCGCCCCCCAGCTACATCACCAACCTCATCTGCAGATATCGCCCAAATCGTCCCCTATGCTCCTCCCAGGACCTCCTGCTCTCTAGCTCCCTTGTTACCTCCTCTCATGCTCGCCTTCAGGACTTCTCCAGAGCCTCTCCCATCCTCTGGAATTCCCTGCCCCCATATATCCGATAAGCCCCTAACCTGTCCACCTTTAGGAGATCCCTGAAAACTCACTTATTCAGGGAAGCCTATCCCACACCCACCTAACAACAACCCCATCAAATCATTCCCCGCATCTATGACCCTCCCTTTAGAATGTAAGCTCTACGAGCAGGGCCCTCCTGCCCCTTCTTTATTGTACTGTAATTGTGCTGTCCCCCCTCCACATTGTAAAGCGTTGCGTAAACTGTTGGCGCTAGGGATGAGCCGAACACCCCCCTATTCGATTCGCACCAGAACATGCGAACAGGCAAAAATTAGTTTGAACACGCGAACACCGTTAAAGTCTATGGGACTCGAACATGAATAATCAAAAGTGCTAATTTTAAAGGCTTATATGCAAGTTATTGTCATAAAAAGTGTTTGGGGACCTGGGTCCTGCCCCAGGGGACATGGATCAATGCAAAAAAAAGTTTAAAAAGCGGCCGTTTTTTCGGGATAATCCATACCAGACCCAAATCCATACCAGACCCTTATCCGAGCACGCAACCTGGCAGGCCGCAGGAAAAGAGGGGGGACAAGAGAGAGCCCCCCCTCCTGAACCGTACCAGGCCACATGCCCTCAACATTGGGAGGGTGCTTTTGGGTAGCCACCCAAAGCACCTTGTCCCCATGTTGATGGGGACAAGGGCCTCTTCCCCACAAACCTTGCCCGGTGGTTGTGGGGGTCTGCGGGCGGGGGGCTTATCGGAATCTAGAAGCCCCCTTAAAGAAGGGGACCCCCAGATCCCCCCCCCCTGTGTGAAATGGTAAGGGCCTACCATTCCACAAAAAAACTGTCAAAAATGTTAAAAATTACAGTTTTTGACAATTCCTTTATTTAAAGTCTTCTTTTTTCCTTCTTCTTTCTTCTATCTCCTTTCTTCTATCTTCCTTTGGTTTCTTCCTCCATCTTCTTCTTCTTCTGGTTCCTCTGGTTCTTCCTCCTGTGTTCTTGTCCGGCATCTTCCTCTGCGGGGTCTTCTTCCCTTCTTCTTCTCGGGCCGCTCTGCATCCATAATGGGAGGCTCCCGCTGTGTTACGTAACATACACCTTTATGCACCAAAAACACCAGCTGTGCTCTCCCCTTATATTGTAGCCTACAACAAATGTTAGTTCATAAATCGCATGTATCCCCTTCAAAGTGATTGTAAACGATCACCCATTCAGTTTAAAATAAAAATGAAGGGCAAAACATTTGTGTATAGATATAAAAAAAAGTATAAATACCCTTTTCCCCTTTTTTTTATAAGTTATCGCATTCCCTCTGTTCTCAGTTGCATAAGAGTTGGGGGGAGGAGAAGCAGCAGCACACTGAGCTTCCCAATGAATGGCTGTGCAGTGGGGGCGTGTGAGGACAAGTCTGATCATTGGAGGAGAGCAGGCTGAGTTCCCAGCATAGCTAGAGAACTGTGACCACGGTGTGCTCTCTTGCATAGTGTGGTCAGTTTTTAATAGGAAAGTAAGTGGACTGGCAGGAACATCAGGGTTTCACACAAAGGAAGCAATACAAAGAGAAAAGGATATTTTCTCATACAAGTACAGGGTACAGCAGGAACATATCAGGAATATGAACTGTTGGGGTAACAAACACTTTATGTGAGAACCTCTGTTATCCAGCAAGTTCCTCCTATTTTTCTGCAGTCCTCAGAGTAAACTGCTAAAAAAAACGAAACGGAACTGCATAGTGCTTTACCATTTTTATCCTTTTATTAAAATACAACTCTTAATGCACAAAAGGAAAAAAGCAGTTAAATAATTTTATTTTTATTTTTAAAGTGTAAGCTCACCTTCACAGAAAATCTGTAAGGTGAACTTACACTCGACCCTGTCCCACTAACCTGGAGAGCGACAATCGTCCGTTCTGACACATTGTATGGCCGCTTTACCAGTCAGGGGATCTTAAATTCCCACTGCCTTCTCTCCTCTTCGCCCGTGGTGACAGGACGGGCTACGCGGGTTCTGATTGGTCGTGCCGCCCATGTGAAGGCACCAACCAATTAGAATGCTCCTCCTGACGAGGTACGTTTTGGAGATTAAGCCGAGGGGATTTCTAAGCTGCGGACCGGTGAGGCGTCCATGCGAGGTGTCAGAACAGATCACTGCACTCCAGGTCAGTGGGACGGGGGGGATGAGTAGGGGGTCCTGTTTAAGTTCACATTACAGATTTTTTTGTAAAATGGAACTTACCCTTTAACCACATCATTACCCGTGTATTGTCAAATGACGTCCGCAGATGGGATCTCCCATCTGGGCGGGCGTCATATGACGGCCCCCGCCTCCCAACGGCATAGGGGGCACGCGTGCGCCGCCGCATCACTGAGGAGCTGATGCGCATGCCTGGTGGCTGTGATGTCGGCCAGGCACCTGCGATCACTCCTGACAGAGCAGGAACGTGGATCTGTGTGTGTAAACACACAGATCCACAACCTGTCAGGGGAGAGGAGACAGATCGTGTGTTCCTAGTATATAGGAACACCGATCGGTCTCCTCCCCCAGTGAGTCCCATCCCCCCACAGTTAGAACACACAGTCAGGGAACACATTTAACCTCTTGAGCGCCCCCTAGTGTTAACCCCTTCCCTGTCAGTGACATTTATACAGTAATCAGTGGCTATTTACAGCCCCGATAAAAATCGCAGATAACCGCCATTACTAAAAAAAAAAGTAAAAATGACAATAACCTATTTTGTAGGCGCTATAACTTTTGCGCAAAGTAAATAAACAAAAACACCAAGCGCAATAATGTTCTAGCGTGACATATACAATCAAATAAGTGTAAATCAAATGTATGTGAATGCACGTGCAATTAATTAAATAAAAATTGTTAGATTGACAATGATATCAAGCTGCTATCAATTATATAGTGGTCAGAATCCCCTAAAAATTAAAACATATAACATAGATTGATGCGCTTTTACCAAAAATATGTAGAAGAATACATATCGGCCTAAATTGAGGAAAAATTTTTTTTTTTTAAATGGGATATTTATTATAGCAAAAAAGTAAAAAATATTGTATTTTTTTAAAAATTGGCGCTATTTTTTTGTTTATAGAGCAAAAAATAAAAACCGCAGAGGTGATCAAATACCACCAAAAGAAAGCTCTATTTGTGGTAAAAAAAAGGACGTCAATTTTGTTTGGGTACAGCGTCTCACGATCGCTCAATTATCAGTTAAAACGAAACAGTGCCGTATCGCAAAAAATGGCCTGGTCTGGAAGGGGGTAAATTCTTCTGGGGCTGAAGTTTTTAAGAAGTAGCGTTGCACTTGTTTTGTTTCTAATTTTTAATCTATACAGGTGCATCTCGTAAAATTAGAATATCATCAAAAAGTTCATTTATTTTAGTAATTCAATTCAAAAAGTGAAACTCATGCGGTATGTTATATAAATGCGTTACACACAGAGTGATATATTTCAAGAATTTCTCTCTTTTAATTTTGATGATTATGGCTTACAGCTAGTGAAAACCCAAAATTCTGTATCTCAGAAAATCTGAATATTACAGAAGACCAATAAAAAAACGATTTTTAATAATGAAATATTGGCTTACTGAAAAGTATGTCCATGTACAGTGTAGTATGCACTCAATATTTGGTCGGGGCTCCTTTTGCATGAATTACTGCATCAATGCGGCGTGGCATGGAGGCGATCAGCCTGGGGCACTGCTGAGGTGTTATGGAAGCTGGCCAATCAAGCACAGTGATACCATGATCATTAAAGCAGGTACTGGTACTTTTGGCCGTGTGGGCAGGTGCCAAGTCCTGCTTGAAAATGAAATCAGAATCTCCATAAAGCTGGTCAGCAGAGGAAAGCATGAAGTGCTCTCAAATTTACTGGTAGGGGGGGACCAATGCCAGCAGATGACATGGCTCCCCAAATCATTAGTGTCATGTTTGAGCAGAACATACACAATTAATGTAGAAGTTCATGATATTTAAGTCCCTTCCTAATGAAGAAAATTCTTAATAATAAAAGTGTAGGCTGTGTAGCCTGACAGTACTTCAGACAAAAGTAATTAAGTTTTATTAAAATATGATATCTTTGTAAATATAGATTAAATGATAATTGTCAGATGGAAAAATACAATTACAGATGATTTAGTTTTGTTTAAACTGGGAGAATTTGTACTTTAGGCTAGCCATACACATGCAGATGTCTCACTGAGAACAATAGATGCCAGGAGACTCAATGTCACTGAGACCTGGCGCATTTTCATCTTGAGAATCCGTAGATGAACAGAGGTGCTGCACACACAGTTCTTATTAACCTCTTTAAGCATTTTAAAGGCTTCTCCGTCATGTGATCACTATGACTGACCGTCACGGTGATCATGTGATTAGGAGCTTGTCTTACCAGTTCCTGATCCTCAATATGTTATTGAGAACGATGCATATACGGGTATGTATCAGCACAGAAGAAGGTGCACCTCTGTGCTGCGCATATGGCTGGCCGTAAGGGGTTGTAATTTTGGGATTCATTCTGTCTCTAAGTTTACCATAACATTAAAGATAACCCTTTGTTTATAAACCAAACCATGTGATCACTGTGTCAGAGATGGGTCTGACATGGCTTTGTTTATCAAACAAAACCATGTCAGATCCAGCTCTGACACAGTGATCACATGGTTTGGTTTATAGTGGTGCCAGGGTCTTATAGCTAGAAGTACTGCTCTAAAAAGGAACTTTGGCTTTAGCAGTTCTGTGAAATTTCTAGTTCTACCACATATCCCAAAAATAAGAGGACTAATCCTAATTTCATTACAGTGGGCCCCAACAGCCAGATGCACATCTAGACCAGCTGGTGCATAATGCAAATATAGCCTAATATTATACAGCTATTTATTCCAAATTGCAATCAGCTGTTTTAAACTTTTTGAATTTTTCTGACTGAAACTTTAGATGAGCCACTGATGATGAGTAGGGATGAGCCTGACTTACGTTCGACTCGAACATCGGGTGTCCGCCCGTTCGCCGAATAGCGAACAATTTGGGGTGTTCACAGCAAATTTGAAAGCCGCGGAACACCCTTTAAAAGTCTATGGGAGAAATCAAAAGTGCTAATTTTAAAGGATTATGTGCATGGTATTGTCATAAAAAGTGTTTGGGGACCTGGGACCTGCCCCAGGAGACATGTATCAATTTAAAAAAAAGTTTTAAAAAGGCCGTTTTTTCAGGAGCAGTGATTTTAATAATACTTAATTTACAGGTATTGATGGCTCATCATTAGGGATAAGCCAAACCCCCTCCCCCTGTTCGGTTTGCTGTTTTTTTCAATGACTTTTATCTGTATTGCCAGGACCCGACAATTCATTATAGCCGCGAGTAGTTTTAAATTACTTTTTTTCCTTTAGAAATGTCATTTTGTGCAGGGACTTTTCTAAACACGGGAAAAATGCACCACTTTACAGGCATACTATAGACACCCCCCAGGTATGAAATTTAAAGGAATATTTCACTTTTATTGTTTCACTTTAAGCATTATTAAAATCACTGCTCCCGAAAAAAACGGCTGCTTTTAAAACTTTTTTTTGCATTGATACATGTCCCCTGGGGCAGGACCCAGGTCCCCAAACACTTTTTATGACAATAACTTGCATATTAACCCTTAAAATTGGCACTTTTGATTTTTCATGTTTGTGTCCCATAGACTAAATGATATTCGCGCGTTCAAACTAATTTTTTGCCTGTTCACGTGTTCTGCTGCGAACCGAACCGGGGGGGTGTTTGGCTCATCCCTAATGATGAGCCATCAATACCTGTAAATTACAGCTCTAGGTCAGAAACCTAAAACTAAAATAAATTTTGACAGGCTGTACATAGATGGAGATATATTTGTGATGGATCATTTGGTTGTGTGCAAAACCAATGCATATTCCCTTTAAAATGATTTGTTTTTGATGTTGATGTTGGTACACATGTGTATTCCATAATATTTTGGGAAGAAAATATATTTTTGTTGTGTGCCATTTTCACATCTTTTGATATTCATGGTATTTTAATTTTGCTTAGGAAACAAATTAATGACTACAATCTTTTTTATTTTATTTTATTTTTCATAGAATGCATAATATAAATGGTAAAAGCAAGAGGGAGGGTTTCACAAGAGAGCCATATACTGTATGTTAGTGCAGAGGAGACTTGGAGAGAGGACAAGATGCGCCCACATTGTCTCATCTCTATACTGTACACCCCAATGGGCATCAAGGAAACCATGCTGAGAAAAGCAGCATGACCACTTGAAAAGCAGCCTGACTAGTAGTACATGCTCATCTTCCTTTCCCTCAACTGACACTCCTTTTATCCACTGAGAAAGGAAAAAAATACTCTGCACTTAAGGTATGGAGAAGCTTGTGATTCTCTCACTTTGCTCCAATGAGACACTGCTGGTGCCCACCAATTGGCTGCTTAAGGACACAGTGTTGTCACTTGAGACTTAAAGTGTATATAATAAACCCAAAACATGACCTTCTCTTGCTTCTTTTTGTCTGTCAACTATGCCATTGGAGGCATTTTGCTATATATATGTTGATCCTGCCAGAATTCTAGTGAGCTGACAACTTGCTGTGTGTGGGATGAGGTGTTCTGTCGTCCTGTCTTTGGATGACAACACTAATCTATTTAGATATAATTGCCTGCTTCACAAAGGGACCTTGGAAACACATTGAGGCCCACCACCTCCACGTGTCATGTTCCCCTGGCTGCTTTCCTGTTAGTGAGACAGGCCACCGATCTGCCATCCTGCAGCTGCCATCAGTCCTTCCAGATTGTTGTGAGCTGTAATGCATGCCACTCCTGCACATGCAGCAGACTACAGGTTTCTCTGATGTAAGTGATACTGTTATTAAAGTGTTGAGTTTATCCATATACTATACTGGCGCCCTGCTCTGCTCTTTTCTGCATGCTTATGAGAGATTCCCCATATTCATTGGCTTGGAGCTGCCAGACAGAGGATATGTTTTATCCATCATCCCAATTGCTTGATCATCAACTGGTTAAGACAGAAAGCATCCTATCTCCCTGTTGGCTTTAATCCTGGCCTTATTCAAGAGCTCAACAGAGCAAGCATGGAGCCAATTGTGTCGGGCCACTATGTCCGACCACACTATGACAATACCGGGGAAATCACGCATCAAGCGCAAAATGTCAAATTTTACATCCCTGACAATGTCCCGGGCGGCCCGAACCCCATGTCATTCCCTCCCACGGCGAGCACCTGAACATCGGGAGGCCTGTCAATAATAATGAAAGTCAGGAAGAACCCGGCCCCACATCATGCCTCTAATGTCCAGCCATTTACAGACCGCTTCACTCCTCGGAACGCCGACTTGTCTCCCTTCGGGACGTGCATCCACTCTGATTGCCCCCCCCCCCCCCCCCCCCCAGAAGATGTAAGAGTCTCCCAAAATCCACACCAAGCCCTAGGTCAAATCTGTAATAAGAAAACCAAAGAAAAAACATAGAGCCAAAGAAAAACACCAGAAAACAAGTACAGAACAATGAACAACATTACAGCATGTGTGGGCGGACATAAATTTTAAAACGGTCAAGCTCCCATCTCCCTATACGTTTTACTACCTGCTGACTCAATCCCCAGCGAGCCGCCTCAGCTGCTGCCCGCACTCTGAAGGAATGAGTATTAAATTGGGAAGCTGTCCTGCCAACCTCAACCAAACAGCGCTTGAAAATCGCCACAAACTGGAAACGCGTCAGGGATGATCCATCCACATGCCACAAAAACAGCCCCTGCACTCCCTCCCGGATCTGCACGAAACTCTGTACAGCGAGAACAGGACACTCCGTCTCCGATAGCAATTTAAACAACATCACGGCAACACCCTTGCCCAGCTGATCAGTTTTTGATCTGCTGATATGAAGCTGGACACTGTCAGCAGTGACCTGTACATCTGAATACATCAACCCACCCACACCACGCTTGTTTTTGCTCACTAACTCCCCAATCCGCAGGGCCCCAAAAAAAGTTAAGGCAAAAGCCGCTGTAAACAGTTGTACCTCATAAAGGGAGGTACAAACCCTGGGCAAGATCCCTACCAGCTCCTGGAGCAGCTCAAATGACACTGGGCGCCCGGTATCTGGTACCACACGTCCTCGCCGAGATCCTTTCTTGGATTGTCCCACCATGAAGTCTTTTGTAACGTCAAGCAGGCCCTCTAGCTTGAAAAGGAAACCTAGAGCAGCCAAACTCCGGTTCATTTTGGATACGGATGTGCCCACTGAGAACTGCATCCAAATCAAATACAACAGCAAGGAAAGTCTGTCCCGATCTGAAGAGCAACCCCCAATGGAACTTACCAATCCATACCAGTCCCGCCAAACAGACAAACAGATGAGTAGGCTGCCCATGTACCCTCACTCACCGAGCGCTGCACTAGGGCACCAGCTAATCCAATGCCAGTCTCCACAGATGTGCAGGACAAGGAACCGCCCACTGCTCCGCCGCCGGCACCAGGTTCCGGAACCTGTCCCACTGAAAACAAGACAAGGCATCAGCAATGGAATTCTCTACTCCCGGGACATGAATAGTTTTCACAAAACAATTCAAACTTAAACAACGAAGAACAAGAAAACACAGCAAGCGCACTACCGGTGGATATGAAGCAGACAGACTGGACACAACGGCAACCACCCCCATGTTATCACAATAAAAGCAAACCCGACGATTTTGAAATTGAGGCCCCCAAATATCTACCGCCACCACGATCGGGAAAAGCTACAATAGTACCAGGTTGCTCAAGAATCCCGCGACTCGCCATTCTTCCAGCCACGCAGCCGCGCACCACGCCCCCTGACAGTAAAACCCGAAAACCAAAAAAAAAAAACAAGCTGCCAGCAGCATCGGTATACAGGTCAAAGTCAAAGGCCAACACCACCCGGGCCATCCACAAGGACCTCCCGTTGTAAGAAGTCAGAAACTCATCCCACACCCGCAGATCAGCCTTGTGTTCGTCCGAAAGCCTAATGTAGTGATGCGGCAATCACACCCCTGAAGTAGTGGCACTAAGGCGACGGCAAAAAATGCACCCCATAGGCATGATGCAGCAGGCGAAATTAAGCTTCCCCAACAAGGATTGCAACTGTTTCAGCCTAACTTTTTTCGCCTGCAGGGCCGCACCAACCATCAACCGCAGGTCCTCCAATTTTGCAATCGGCAAGCGACACTCCATCACCTGCGTGTCAATGATGATACCCAGGAATTGAATCTCTGTGGAAGGACCTTCTGTTTTTTTTCCGCCGCAAGATGGATCCCGAACCACCGAGCGATGCCTTCCAATGTCTGCAACAGGACCGTGCAAACTGTGGACTTTGGGGGCTCGATACAAAGAAAATCGTCAAGGTAATGCAGAACGGAGCACACTTGTGATTGCTCCCATACCACCCATTCCACAAAAGTAATAAAAGTCTCAAAATAGGAACAAGAAGTGGAGCAGCCCATGGGAAGACAACGGTCAACAAAAAACTGCCCACCTCGAAAACAACCCAGCAATGGTTGGCTCTCCGGATGAACCGGCAACAGACGAAAAGCGGATTCAATATCCATCTTCACCAACAATGACCCCTGACCATACCGCTGAACTCAACTGACCAAAGCATCAAAAGATGTATACGACACAGAAGTTAAATCAGGCTCCATCGCATCAAGCTCCCTTTGTATACGACAAATGATGTATCAGCTGAAATTTGTGGAGTTCTTTTTTAGGGACCACCCCCAAAGGTGACACATGCAACAAAGGTATGGGTGGTTGATCGAAGGGGCTGGCCATCCTGCCCATGTCGACCTCCTTAGCCAATTTCTCAGTCACTACCTGCAGAAACTTAAACGTGGATTTTAAATTCTTGGGCACAGATGGCCCAGTCAAAGGTAACGAACAGGGAATCCGAAAGTCATTGGCAAAGCCATCAGCAAGGAAAAGTGCCGCCGCTCTCCTGGGATACCTATTTAGGTACGGCAGCATCTCAGACAGGTTTACTGGAGTCCTCTCTTTTTGAAGTGGAATCCCCTGATTGGTACTTCCCTTTTTTAAAGCACTTGGCATAACTGTGGGAGCCCCTGCAGCTGAAGCACTCATGACAGAAATGACAGGCCGCGGCAAAATGGCATGTTCCCTCGTTGAACTGCCAACAGTAGTTTTTTCGGTTTGTGGCCGACTGTCCAGCGACACCTGAAACGCTGCCCCCCCCACCAAAAGGGCTGTCCCGAAGCCCATCCCTGCGCCATGAGCTTCATCCAAAGCCCAGTATCCTTATGATCCCAGCATAGCTGAGGCCTCACAGCTTTCCGCTGACGAAACTGCTCGTCATTGCGAAGCCACGCCAATCCCCGTAGAACCTATGGGCTTCCCCAATAGCGTCCAAGTAGCAAAAGAGCAGAGAACAGTTCTCAGGTTCTCTTTCACCGATGAGGGATAAACACCCAGCGACGCCTCTCCTCCTCCTCCTTCTTGCTCTCGTCCGCCTTCCCCTTGTCTATGTTAAACTTCTCTAAGGGCAAGAGGAAGAATATTTCCACATATTCTACTAGCCAAATCTTTTTCCTGATTTCGGGCTTAAGATGAACCCCCAACGGACCCTCGAAGCATACCTAGACCTCGCATTGCGCCTTATACGCCAAACGAACCCCATCATCTCCAGACTTCTTGGCCTTACGCGACTCCGAGCCGCTGGCCTTCACTGTCTGGGAAGCACACTCGACTACCACCGGGGATAAAGCAACCTCGGTACCCATTGCTGCGTTCTTCCTCCCCAGCCCGTCATGCTGTGACACTGCGCCCACCACCGCCGGCAGCGCAGAACTAGGTACAATGGAGACATCACGGCCTAAGCCATCAGATGCTGCCACTGCAGGGATCCACGCCCCCGTTGGCCCCAAAATGGGCCCAGTAGGGCCAGGCGGAGCACAACTGTCCAACAAATCACAAAATCCCTCAAGAAATTCTCCCAACCCCAACGCACCCCCAGTGTCCCTTACCGGCAGACCTATCGTAACCCCGCCTTGGGACCTACCCTGATCTCCTGTACCAACCCCAACACCCTGAGCTAAATAAAGAGGTAGATACAAAACGTGACTTACTAGGCTGCCTGCGTGCCGGATGTCGAGCAACCACACTTCCGGCAGGGCGCACGGCTGCTGACTGCCCGTCGCCGTCATCACTGGATACCTTGCCAGATTCTTCGGACGATTCACGGAAAGAAGTTGCCGCAGGCGCCCCTCTCGCTGTAGACTCAGGCCCAGAGCACCCCGACGTATCTTCATCCACCTCAGGCAAAAATCGGAAAGCTGCGGGGTCCCGTGCACCCCCAACTGTGGAAGGGGGTCGCCAGCCCTTTAATTGGGCATAGCCACTCCCCTGTATAGCTGTCTCTCTCACATTAGTGTTTTCAGGCTGCACCGCCATAGGAGAAGCAGCAGAGGGCACCAAATGTCTTCTGCTGCCTGTCGCTGAACTCTTCCTTCACAGAGCCTTACTCCCAGCCACAGGGGAGGGGGCCGCTCGCTCTGGATTCAGTGCAGGGTAACCATGCGGCCTCAGCTCACGACGGGCTCCGGATCTACAGGCTGCTATCCCAGCGCCAGAGGGAACAGGGCTCCTGCCCCACCCCGCAGCCGTACGATTCCCGCGCAGAGCCGACCTCCTGCTAGGCACATCAGTAGGAGAGCCGGCCGCCATGTCCTGAGTTAGAGAAGAGGGGGATGAGAGAGTGGCGTACCCGCCAGTGGCACGGGTCCCGCCGATGGAGGGGATTCCTCCCATGCCCACCGCTGGAGCCAGAGGCACAGCAGGGGACACTGGAGGGTTACTGGTGGAGCTCCCATGCAGCAGCCGGACCTGGGTGTGTGAGAAGGACTCGAGCGCTCAGGAGGGTGAACCCTCCTAGCACTTTTAGATGATGGGGGGGACCCAGGAGGAGATGGATCAACCCCCGACCCCCCTAACATGCCCATTAGCTGCTGCTGGAGCCACTGCGGACTCCGCAGAGCAGCCCTGACCTGGTCCCATAAGGCCTCCAAATCGCTCATTCTGTCCATTATTTTTTCCGCAGGGGAACAGCAGAAACTCTTCAATCAACAGAACTTTTCGGAGTGATTACCCCTTGCACGGAAAAAAACCCTTGCACGGAAAAAACCCCCTGCGGCTCCACCCAGACCATCTGACCCCTAATACACCAATCAGGTAAGCTACGCCCCTACCCCCACTAACTACTTATTTATTTAACCCTTCCCCAGACCTGTTCCTGGATTAATTAATGCCAACCCTGCGTCAATTTTTTCTTCTCCGGGTCACACTTTAAGCCTGTTTCTTAGGTGCTCCCATTTAAGTTTGTTAAGGCTAAAAACACACGACACGATCAAGCCTCAAAGAAGCTTCTGTAGTTTTTCTGAATGTTGCGCAACAGCACATCAGATGTAAATGGGCACAAGGGAATAACATGGAAATCTGGTCTCAAGCATTGTAGCACTTAAAGAAACACACCTCAAATTGCTCAGGTCAAATGGGGGCTAATACTAATGTTGGCCTCATTAATTGCTCATGAAACTCATAAGAACCCTACTGAATACGAATACTCGCACTGCAAATAATCACATTTAAACTGGTCATTGATCCAGGTGCAAATGGAGTTATTTTGATCTAACATTTAAGGCCTTTTATACATGGACAGTTTGAGGCCAAAAATATAGTCTAATGCAGGGGTGCCCAACCTTTTGAAGAGCGAGGGCCACTTAAGTGATTTAGTAACCGGTCACAGGCCACAATGAGTGAAGCGGACAAATGACAGGTCCATGCCCACTCTGCACATGCAGAGCAGACACCGATAGAGTTCACTGTACTCTATGGGCCCTTCGATCCACCTAGTTGGAAGGGGACGGATCCCCTTCTGTTTTTTTTTTAGTGGATCGGATTGGAGGTAGGCGGGTGTAAACAGCACAAGTCAGTTTACATCGGCCGTCTCATAGACGTGAATGGAGGGTTTGATTGTGTTAGACCGATCGTATGAAAGGGGACTAAGGATGCTTTCACATGGATACGCTGCGGTTTACCCATACCTCGGGCGCAGCGCAGTGCACCTGTCGCTTTCCTGTGGGTTAACTGCCCTTTGTCATAGACTTCTATTATATCCTGATGGTGTAATGCACTTTCTGAAAGTGCACCAAACCGGCAGGTAATAACAGAAATCTTTGGCTCAGTTCAGGTAACCCGCAGGTGCACTGTGCAACACGTGCAAATCAGTTTGAAATCAGCCCGGTAACTACTGCAAATGGAGAGGCATAACTAAAACTTCAAAAAACAAAAGAACCATATACAGAGTTTGGTGAAAATTCACACACAATTTCCTTTCTACAGTGAAATGACACTGAGTGTAGGATGAAAGAGTCTAGAAAACAAGAAATTCTATAATTATTATCTAACAAAGAAAAATATTTACTTATGTTTTATCTGTCAAAATTATTTTTTTAATTCTGTCCATCCAGTCATATAAATGACACAGCTTTTTCACATAGTACAGTCTTAAGTAAAGTCTTCCTGTTTAATTCTACCTACAGATAAGCCTATAATATCTCCTAAACTTGCACCGTTTAGGAGATATTTACTATATACGCCGCCACCGATGTCATTTGCGCATGCGCTCTGAAGGAAGGGCCACTCATGTCGTTTCTTCAGGGCCCTGTGCCGTGACCGGTGGCTCCTACATGCATGCGTGGGAGTGACGTCATCGCGGCTCCGGGCAATCACAGTGCCCGCAAACCCGGACGAAACACCGGGGAAGATGTCAGCCGTCTCAGTGGTGTGCGGGCGCCGCTGCAGGGCTGCGTTCTAAGGTAAGTATTTCATAATGAGCTAGTATGAGATGCATACTAGCTCATTATGCCTTTGTCTTACAGGTTTTTTTTTTTTTTTTTTTTTTTTAGGGTCTATAACCTCTTTAAAGTGAATGTGTGCTGTACCCACATGTGGCATAGCCGGTTCACTTTAACCTTGGTCTCACCAACAGCATACTTAACAGCATACTTAAACACTTTTCATTCCATGACAGAGCACTGTACTGTCCCAATACCTACATTTTACTTATACCTTACTTAGCATACATGAATTTAACATGAAAAATATATATGATGCGTGGCCTACTTTGAGCTACTGAGACCGCACTCTTAACGATTCCCCATAGAAAAGTCCATTAAAAAGTTGGCATTCATAAACTGCAGTCTACCTTGAGAGATGATATGAATAAACAAGATAATATTAAATAATGAAAATAATATATGAACATTTTGGTTTGCGGTTATTTTCTATAGATCCTATAGGATGCTAAGCATTAGCTCACACTGTTGCACAAATCACAATAATGATATTAATGGAGTGCATTACATTGTAGTGTCAGCCAGGCATGGAGTCCTATCAGCTCAGTAGACTAATGTTTTCTCATTGCTCTGGCTATAGATGGCAGATACCTGGAAATTCTGAATGAAAGAAACCATTTATAGCAATGTGTTTCTGCTCTTCATCTTTCTCCACAAGAATGCACTGCGTGCTATGATAAATAATGCCATGCCAAGGATACGTGCATCCGCCTTTTCCAAATTCTTTTTAATGAGAATCCATCATGAGACAATACAACAGACGCTTTTCAGGATGTGGAGAGTGTAACCAGGCTTTGAATGGCATGCCCTAAATGAACATTTCATATACAGTGAGCTTTTGTTATGGGCTTAGGCCATTTTATTAACAAACTCTTCTAATTGAACATCAGACTCCTGAATGAAGACTGTTGAAATTAAAGTGTTTGTTATCATAAAAAAAAAAATAGACCTCAAAGCAATTGTATACAGCACAGTGCTTGTGCTGTGAAATTTGGCCCCCTGTATCACCTGAAATACCTGGCTGATCCTGCTTGCTCCTGCCCTCCTCCCTGTAAACTGACCACGGTATATCTGGCTGCTGAGCCCTGACACCATGGTCAATTTACGTGCCTCCGTCATCCGCAGCTCTCCTCTCTGCTCTCCCCCTCCCTCCCTGCCTGTCAGCTCTGTCCACTCCCCAGCCCTCCTCTCCTGCTACTATCATAATGCAATAACCTTGATACAATCTCCTTTGCTATATTAAATAATGTCCCCAGTGCATTTTTTTTTTAAATGCCGCTGTGTATCTAATTTCAGAATGCCGGTCGGCGCTCACTTGACTGGCCACCTCTCTCCTCTGCTCCTCCTGGCTGACGTCAGCGGGGGGTTTCTCAGCCCCGCCTGATCTGCTGTCAGCTCGAGAGAGGAGAGAGGTGGCCGGTCACATGACCACTGATTGGCTCTGTAAAATGCGGTACACAGCTGATTTTTTTTTTAAAACAAATGCACTGGGGACATTATTTAACATAGCAAAGGGGATTGTTGCAAGCTTATTGTGTGGCTTAACAACCACTTTAATGAATATAATAAAATGTATGTAAACGCTAACAATTCACTTCTGTTATTTGCTCTCTTTTAGTTTGATAAATATACCATATACCAAAGAGCTTTAAGTACAACAAAAAAAAAAAAAGAATACCAGTTGATACTGCCAGAAATTATTAAACTTCCTGTGCAAATTTTAGCCCTTTTAAAGTGATTGTAAATGTTCAGTTTTTCCTGCAAAACCTATTTATATATATACAGATATATAGATATATATAGATATATATATCTATATATATATATTTGTATATATATATATCTATATCGGATTTTTTTTATTTGTTGTGTCTGCTCCCACCCCATGCATTACATCTTGCTGACTGACAGTTAAGTTATCTTAAGGGCCCATTCATACCAGTAGCATGCATTACTCCACTGCCGCTGGTGTGTGCTGGTAGGCAGCGGTGTTGATGTGCTAAAAACAGAGCATCTCGTTGTTTATTTTTTTTCTTTACTCGTTATTTCTTTTTTATTTCATTAAATGACCAGGGGGTGGTGGGGCAGTGAATTGCACCACCATACCATATTGCACTGAAAAGAAGTACAGAATGCAGTAATTTTTTTTAGCATACACTACCTCATGCCTCGAAACTGCATTGGGCAAGGCTGCCCAGCACAGCCCAATGCACCTTGTGTAAATGGGCCTTTAAAAAAGCATAGCTAATTGCAATGCACTGTGGGATCTTCAATGAAAGTGATTTATAAATAAAGGATGGAAGGATGAATGAATGGTCTGCCTCCATTCATAAAGTGCCTTTTATCCATGGAAGCTATAGTACAGCTTCTATAAATGGAGGAGTGCAGGAGAAGCCATCTTGAAGAGTGCCTGTAATGCCCCGTACACACGGTCGGACTTTGTTCGGACATTCCGACAACAAAATCCTAGGATTTTTTCCGATGAATGTTGGCTCAAACTTGTCTTGCATACACACGGTCACACAAAGTTGTCGGAAAATCGTTCTGAACGCGGTGACGTAAAACACGTACGTCGGGACTATAAAGGGGGCAGTGGCCAATAGCTTTCATCTCTTTATTTATTCTGAGCATGCCTGGCACTTTGTCCGTCGGATTTATGTACACACGATCGGAATTTCCTACAACGAAAATCCGATGGAAAATGTGTGATGGAGCCCACACACGGTCGGAATTTCAGACAACAAGGTCCTATCACACATTTTCCTTCGGGGCATAACAGGTGTAGTGCTCGGATTAAATCCTACAGAAATCAAAGATTACAGTTGCAGAGCTATGGGGGAGCAGAGGACTTTGGATTTCAACTAACACACCAACCAGCAGAACAAGGGGCACTTTGCATTGAATGTAAGTACTGTCCCTTGTGCTGTTTTTTTTTTTTTTACTAAACTTAGGCTTTAAATCATTGTAATTTATATACTTGACTTGAAGAGGATTGCTTTTTCTTATCAGCAGTGGAGATATATTTTAAAGCTTATCTTCAGGCACAGATAATTTTATTTTGTAATGCAGCTCTGACCTCACCTTGATGAAATCCTCTTTGTTTTCCTCTCCAGTATTTGCTAATATCCAACAATCATGCTTGAAATGCAAGATGTATTGCATTACAGAAAGCCAAATTCCTGTAGAGGAATTCCTGTAGAGGAATTCAGTCACCCCGGATTCCCCTCTGTGCACTGGGTGACCGGTAATCTCAACACCCCGTTATGATTCCCTCTAGCAGGGGCCAGTTGGAAGGGCATCCAATTGTGCAAGATAAACGACAATGTAATCTCCAATTGCTACAGAGGGGGAAAGGAGGTTGGGGAGTAATGGCATGTATTGACCGGAGTTCCGATTAAAATAATTTTAATGGGTTTTTTTAAATATTAAACATAGCATACTTACCTGCTCTGTGCAATGGTTTTGCGAAAAAGCCGCCCTGATCCTCCTCTTTTGGGAACCCCGGGTGGCTCTTCCCCACCCCCTGTGAGTATCCCCATAGAAACCCACTTGCTATGAGGCACTTGTGCGGGCTTGCTTCTTCGCAGTGCTGTGTTTGTCCATTGACACACACGGCGTGGCTTGGCTCCCTGCTTTCTCCTCACTGGTTAGGAATGGAACTGCTGCCTCAATCTCCAGTGAGAAGAAAGAGCCAGGAAAGCCATTGCTTTCGGGCACAGCACTGGATCGAGATTGGGCTCAGGTTAGTATAAAGAGGGGCTGGGATGGGGGGAGCTCCACACAGAAGGTTTTTTTACCTTAATTCAGAGACTGCATTAGGATAAAAAACCTTCTACCTTTACAACCACTTTAAGAGCACATTCATACCAGATCACAGTGCACCATAGCACACACATTTTTGCAGTGCACAGTGAAAATGAATAGGCTGTAACTCACCCTAAGGCATTAAAAAAAAATAAGTCCTTATGCATTTTTTGGCAGCACAGTGAAACACGTGTTGAGAGGAATTTATCAAAACTGAAGCAGCCAAAATATGGCGCAGCTGTGCATGCCAACCAATCAGCCTCTATCATTCCTTTTCAAAGTTTATCTGAACAAGCTGAAGCTGATTTGTTATTATGCACAGCTGCTCCAGTTTTGATAAATTCCCCCTGTGTATTGTGCTGCACTGTGAAAAACTCTGTCCCATGCTAGCTTAAGGCTGGGTTCACACTGGTCCGACAAACGCTCCGACATTGGGAGCTCATGTCGCATGACGTGTGAAATTTAATGTTTCCCTATGGGAGCCGTCCTAACTGGTCCGACACAAGTCGTTCCGACTTTAGAAATGCTCCCTGTACTACTTTGGTCCGACTTTGATCCTACTTCAGTCTATTGACTATCATTGAAGTCGGATTGCCGTCTTGCATGATCCGACTTTGGCACGCGACTTGTGCTCAGATGTTCTTGAGGGGGAACTCCGCGCCAAATTTTAAATAAAAAACCGGCATGGGTTCCCCCTCCAAGAGCATACCAGGCCCTTGGGTCTGGTATGGACCTTGAGGGGAACCCCCTACGCCGATAAAAGCGGCGTGGGGGTCCCCCCCAATCCATACCAGACCCTTATCCGAGCACGCAGCCCGGCCGGACAGGAATGGGGGTGGGGACGAGCGAGCGCCCCCCCCCCCTCCTGAGCCGTACCAGGCCGCATGCCCTCAACATGGGGGGTTGGTGCTTTGGGGGAGGGGGCGCGCTGCGGCCCCCCACCCCAAAGCACCTTGTCCCCATGTTGATGAGGACAAGGGCCTCTTCCCGACAACCCTGGCCGTTGGTTGTCGGGGTCTGCGGGCGGGGGGCTTATCGGAATCCGGGAGCCCCCTTTAATAAGGGAGCCCCCAGATCCCGGCCCCCCACCCTATGTGAATGAGTATGGGGTACAGCGTACCCCTACCCATTCACCTAGGAAAAAAGTGTCAATTTAAAAAAAAAACACTACACAGATTTTTAAAGCATTTTATTAGACAGCTCCGGGGGTCTTCTTCCGACTTCGGGGGTCTCTCCGGTTCTTCTCCACGCTCTCCGGATCTTCTGCCGGGCTCCTCCGCTCTCTTCTGCTCTTTTGCCGCTCTTTTGCTAAAGCGGAGGAGCCCGGTCTTCAATCTTCTGCCTTCTGCCTTCTGCCTTCTGCCTTCTGCCTTCTGCCTTCTGCCTTCTGCCCTCTTCTCCAGATGTTGACACGACGCTCTCTGGGGCTAGAATGCTCTCTGTGCGCTCTGCTCTGACTTATATAGGCGGTGACCCCGCCCCCTTATGCCGTCACAGTCCCTGGGCATGCTGGGACTGTGACGTTTTAGGGGGCGTGGTCATCGGGTGATGACCACGCCCCCTAAAACGTCACAGTCCCAGCATGCCCAGGGACTGTGACGGCATAAGGGGGCGGGGTCACCGCCTATATAAGTCAGAGCAGAGCGCACAGAGAGCATTCTAGCCCCAGAGAGCGTCGTGTCAACATCAGGAGAAGAGGGCAGAAGGCAGAAGGCAGAAGGCAGAAGGCAGAAGGCAGAAGATTGAAGACCGGGCTCCTCCGCTTTAGCAAAAGAGCGGCAAAAGAGCAGAAGAGAGCGGAGGAGCCCGGCAGAAGATCCGGAGAGCGTGGAGAAGAACAGGAGAGACCCCCGAAGTCGGAAGAAGACCCCCGGAGCTGTCTAATAAAATGCTTTAAAAATCTGTGTAGTGTTTTTTTTTAAATTGACACTTTTTTCCTAGGTGAATGGGTAGGGGTACGCTGTACCCCATACTCATTCACATAGGGTGGGGGGCCGGGATCTGGGGGCTCCCTTATTAAAGGGGGCTCCCGGATTCCGATAAGCCCCCCGCCCGCAGACCCCGACAACCAACGGCCAGGGTTGTCGGGAAGAGGCCCTTGTCCTCATCGACATGGGGACAAGGTGCTTTGGGGTGGGGGGGCCGCAGCGCGCCCCCCTCCCCCAAGGCACCACCCCCCATGTTGAGGGCATGCGGCCTGGTACGGTTCAGGAGGGGGGGGGCGCTCGCTCGTCCCCACCCCCATTCCTGTCCGGCCGGGCTGCGTGCTCGGATAAGGGTCTGGTATGGATTGGGGGCGACCCCCCACGCCGTTTTTTCGGCGTAGGGGGTTCCCCTCAAGGTCCATACCAGACCCAAGGGCCTGGTATGCCTCCGGAGGGGGAACCCATGCCGGTTTTTTATTTAAAATTTGGCGCGGAGTTCCCCCTAAAGATTCATACCAAACACAGTGCCGGCATTGGCGGGGATCCAAGTCGGATCCCCGTTCATTGAAAGTCGGACACATGCCGGCTTCATGTCGCAGGGCAAAGTCGGATCCAAAGTAGGACGGCTGTCGTGTCGCACCAGTGTGAACCCAGCCTAATGCAGTGAAGGACCCTTGTTCTTGTGTGGAAGCGGTGGCCTCTCTGCAGAGGCCTGATACTCCCCCTGATACTGATACTCCCCCTGCTGCAATAAGCAGGGAACATGAGCTTTGCTGATTGAAGAGCTATATATCTGATCCAGCATGGGCATTTCAGACCTTTATAGACAGTCCACAGCTTCAACACAAGAGTCTTTCTTTGCAGCATTCTTGCAGGTGACAGGCTTTTCTAAATGGGCTGTGGCTGTTTTCTAAGACCCCTTTAACACTGCAGGCGTTTTTCAGGTGCTACAGTGCTAAAAACAGTGCCTGAAAAAAATGGCTCCATTCACTTCAGTGTGAAAGCCCGAGGGCTTTCACACTGGAGCGGTGCGCTGGCAGGGCGTCACAAAAAGTCCTGGCAGCAGCTTCTTTGGAGCGGTGAAGAAGCGGTGAACGCACCGCTCCTCCACCGCTGCTCCCCATTGAAATCAATGGGGCAGCACTGCGATACCGCCGGCAAAACATCGCTCCGGTGGCGTTTTGCGGGCGGATTTAACCCCTTTTCAGCTGCTAGCGGGGGGTTAAAACCGCCCCGCTATCGGCTGAATAGCGGCGCTAAAACGACGGTAAAGCGGTGCTAAAAATAGCTCCATTGTACCGCTGACGCCCTAGGCGGCTCGGTGTGAAAAGGGTCTAAAAAACAAAAAATCTGTATGACTAGGTTCACACTAGCCTGCATGGTAAAAATGTGCCCTTTTATGTGCAAGCTAGTGCCAATATTGGCTCTGGCAGGAAGTGATGTATGGGTTTTTTTCAGCTTTATTTAAAGTGTCACAACTTAATTCATACCACTGCATGGCAGCATGGTGCATTGCGCTGATGTGCGGTGACACGCAGAGTAAAGCAGACATGCTTCATACTGCACAGCACACCAGCGTTTATGTTGTGAACAGAGCACATAGAAAACAATTGCTTTCTATGTTCCCTAGCAGTGGCCTGTGTTTATTCAGTGTGGAAAATGCAGGTCACCTCACATAGTCTGAACAAGCCCCAAGACTTTGCACATCGCTTGTTTTTACTGCACATGAAACACATTCAGCTGATTTAACCAGTGATGTGCCATACACCACTTAGCACATTCACACTTGCCCCTGGGGCACACAGCTCCCGCGACTGCTTTGTCCACAGGACAGAGTGGATTGCAGTTGCTGGTACCCAGCCGCTTTAAACGGTCAGGGGATCATGTGATCACATGATCACAATGTCTACAAACTTGTTATAAATAAATTCCTATTCTGTGATTGGCCCAGTTATCTCATGGCACCTGGGCCAATCACAGCATGCTGTACCATGTGATTAGCTGTAGCCAATCACAGACCACTAGTGATCACAGCTGTTATGAATATAACCCATTCATGACTGTACAAAACATTGCTGTTACAATGAGCTTTCACAATGATCATCATTCTTATAGCAATCAAAGTGTAAAAAGACAAAACCCTGATCACCCCTCCCCCAGAGTAGTACAGTGTTAAGTATGTAAAATCAATAAAAAAAAAAAAATAGTAAAAAAAAAAAATTGCATGTTTTGCATTTTTTTAATTTTTTTTTTACATACTGTCACCAGTTAGTGCCCCGATCACCGCCACACCATATCATATGATGACACTGTACTGCACTGGTGACAGTATGTTAAAAAAAATAAAAAAACAAAAACATTTTATTTAATTTTTATTTATTTCTACATTTTCCAAAAAATAGTGACTAAAAATGACAACTTTATAAAGCTTGCCATGCCTCACTAAATACCTCAAAGAGTCTACTTTGCAATTTGGAGGTATTTGTACTGTATTGGCAAATTTGAAATATATATACTATAGTTTAGAGATGCTATAACTTTCACACAAACCAATTTATATACTGTACACTTATTGGAATTTGTTTTACTAAAGAAATGTAGTACACTACATTTTGGTATAAATGTATAAAGAGATTTGATTTTATTGGGTATGTTTTTTTCTAACAGAAAGTGGAAAATATCATTTTATTTTCAACATTTTCGGTCTTTTCTCATTTAAAAAATAAGTAATAAAAAACCCAGTGGTGCTCAAATACCACAAAAAGAAAGCTCTATGTGTGTGAAAACAATTATGTAAATTTCATTTGTGTACAGTGTTGCATGACCGGGCAATTGCCAGTTAAAGTAGTGCAGTGCTGAATAGCAAAAATGGTCTGGTCATCAAAGTGATTGTAAAGTCTCATTTTTTTTCCTATAAAAATAGCAAACATGTTATACTTACCTGCCCTGTGCAGTGGATTTGCACAGAGCAACCCAGATCCTGACCTTGATTGATAGCAGCGGCAGTCAATGGCGCCACTGCTGTGTCTCAGCCAATCAGGAGGGAGAATCTTGGATGGCTAAGACACTCGTGGACAGAAAGGGACCTCAGGTAAGTGTTAGGGGGCTGAGGAGGGGTGCTGCACACAGATGGCTTTTTATTTTAATCCATAGAATGCATTAATATAAAAAAAATTCTGCTTTTACAACTCCTTGAAGGGGGTAAAACCTTCGGGAGCTCAAGTGGTTAAACTGAAAGTTCAGTTTTAAAAGAAACCTTTTTAAGAACAATGCTTGATCTAGCATTATTTATCTCCTCTTGGTTGTCAAACCAGTGTGTTGTTGCCACATCCCTAATCAAGAAAAACGAATCCCCCTTGGTTTGGACTTTGTAGGAAACAGCCACATATATATGAATTAGAAAATATAATTTATTAAGTGTACATAAAATCATTTGATCATAAAATGACCGATGGTTAAAAGGACATAGAAAAAATATTACACAAAAAATTACAAAAAAAGAAACAAAGAAAAGACAAAAAACACTACAGGTTACATGGTTTGCATGACAAAAAGATTGTTGTTACTCTCCCATATATAGTGGTCTCTAGTACCCGACGCGTTTCTGGTTCAAGCACCTTCGTCAGGGGTATTTAATAAGATTATATGCAGTCATAATTTTGTCTTACATGTGAAATGTTCCACCATATAACTTAGAACTAGTTGTGATAGTGAAGCCGTTCAAAGGTTTCTGATTCACAGACCAGGGACAAGCATGCATATCAGGATTACTGACTTCATTAAAACTTTACAGACCACATACTTATTTAGCAATGCAGCCAAACAGACTGTTTTTTTTCCTTTAAAAGCAGAGTGTTTCTATAGAAATAAAAATTGCTTACATTGAGCAGCAAAAAGGTAGCCTGTATGTATGAATAATTCTACAGTGCTGCTAATCGCATACAATTCCCAGTGACATTAATATGTAATACAAGATAAACACAGAGAAAACTGATTGTGACACTTCCCCTAGCTCTAAGTAATAATATAAGCAATACACTTGAAAGAACATATTTACTCTAAGTAGTTAATTACTGTGCTCACTTGCCTGCAACAAAAATGGATCTTATTAGGCATGCTGTCTGACAAGTCATAATGAAGTAGTCCTGGATCTTGTATTGTTCCCTTTATTCTGATAAAATGTAAGTATCCTAATTACCATTGGTGTTGTCTTATTAACTAATAGGAACATTTTTTTCCACCTCTTTCTTTATCACACCAATCGTGAAGGAATTACAGTCCTAGATTTGGCAGTGATGCCAAGATTTGCTCACCTGCTTTCATT
Organism: Aquarana catesbeiana; assembly: GCF_042186555.1. Taxonomy (NCBI): domain Eukaryota; kingdom Metazoa; phylum Chordata; class Amphibia; order Anura; family Ranidae; genus Aquarana; species Aquarana catesbeiana. The sequence goes on along the minus strand of NC_133329.1, from coordinate 328,113,875 downwards.
TGTAAACACAAATGAAATATGGAAATACATAAATAAGCAATGATGCTTACACAACATGCTATTGATTTTTCCCATGTTTAAACTGGATTTCACCCTTCCACAATACATAATTGTCTATTTAATAGTCTCTGTGTATTTGTCGCACATACCTCCAACTTTTCAAGATGAGTAAGAGGGCCACTGTTTTAACACATAAGGAATTCATGAACAAAATCCACATTTTCAAGCGTTTAAAGGCATTATAAACATTACCTGCATAAGATGTAGATTGATCATGGTGTCATTTGTTGCCCTGTATGCACAGTCTAAAGTAAAATAAATCTTCACATTCCTGCGTCAGACGTTTGTGCAGAAACATGAGGTGCGCTGCTTTGCACTGCACAAGTTAATGAGCTGTCACACTTTGAATGACAATTGCGCAGTCATGCAACATTGTACACAAATTACATTTTTTTTTCACACAAATAGAGCTTTTTTTGGTGGTATTTAAACACCACTGTTTTTTTTATTTTTTGCTAAAAAAATGAAAAAAGACTGAAAAATCTGAAATAAATTATGTTTTTCTTAGTTTCTGTCAGAAAAATTTGTAAATATGTAATTTTTCTCCTTCACTGATGTACGCTGATGAGGCTGCACTGATGGGTACTGATAGGTTGCACTGATGGGCACTGATGAGGTGGCACTGATGGGCACTGATGAGACAGCACTGATGGGCGCTGATGAGGCAGCACTGATGTGTGCTGATGAGGCTGCACTGAGGGGTACTGATAGGCTGCACTGATGGGTACTGATAGGCTGCACTGATGGGCACTGATGAGGAGGCACTGATGAGGTGGAACTGATGAGGAGGCAGTAATATGCAGCACTGACAGGCAGCACTGATGAGACAGCACTGAAGGGCACTGATGAGGTGGCAGTAATATGCAGCAATGACGGGCACTGATATGCAGCTCTGATAGGTGGCACTGATGGGCACTGCTAGGCAGCACTTATGGGCAATGATAGATGATATGAATAGGCAGCACTGATGGGGGACACTGATGGGAAGCATTAATGGGCACTGATGAGCAGGCACTGAAAGGCAGCACTGACTGGCATTACTGATGGGCACAGATTGGCATCACAGATGGGCAATGACTGGCATTACTGCTGGGCAATGTTGGGGCTGCAATGACAATCAGGGCACTGATGATCAGTGCCCTGATTATCTGTACATGTCTCCCCTGTGAGGAGATGCCACTAATCGGCTCTCCTCTCTTCAAACTCTGTCAGCGTAAGGCGAGGAGAGGCAATAAACGCCATTTCCGTGTGTACACGTGATCAGCTGTGAATGGCCACAGCTGATCACATGGGTAAAGAACCACGTCTTCAGCTCTTTAACAAGATCGGGGTTGCGCCGTGTCCCAGGGTCACAGCGCCCCCCGTGGGGTGAGACTGGGGCGACATCATATGATGTCGTCCCAGAACGAGAGAGGATCCCGACCGCCGTCATTTGTCTATACGGCGGGCGGGAGGTATTTAAAGAAACTACATATCCCATAAACCCTGGGTCTCTCAGTCTAGTGCTAGTGCAGGTGAGAGCTAAACAGTAATTAGATCTGCCACCAACACAAATGGGTAGAGCATTCACAGATACACAGAGAGCTTACAATGCAGCTGAAAGGTGTTTTTTTAAATACATTAGCACGCTCACATTTTTTATGTGAAACATAGTGGATGGCATGACATGCATTGGATGTTGTGTGACCCAGAACAGGAAGTTGTCCTATCCTTTTGGTGAATATGGATAGGCTAGCTGTAGCAAACCATGGTCATTGTGGAATCATTCAACCATGATACCACAAACTTCAGTCACAACATGCAAGCCCATTATCACAAGGCATGGCAAACAAACAGCACAGGGAATATAACGACACTAATACCTAGTTAAAACAACGTAAACAGTACAGTACTTGTAAGGATGCGTACAACAGTCAATTCCTCAAAAAACTGCTTCTTTTTTACTATTATATTAAAAGTTGAGCATGTGGTCTAGCATAAAAAAAAAATTTTCAAACTTCAATAAACTCTAGTAGTTAAATTATATATATATATATATATATATATCTATATATATAGATAGATATAGATATATAGATATATATCTATATATCTATATATATAGATATAGATATATATCTATTTCTATATATATATATTCATACAGATCCCTATAAATAGACAAAAAAGAGGTGAATTAGGGAAGGAAATCAGGACAGATTAGATTCAGTGCCAAAATAGGGACTGACCCTTTAAAACAGGGGTCTCCAAACTTTCTAAAGAAAGGGCTAGCTTACTGTCCTTTAGACTTTAGGGGGGCCGAACTGTGCCCAGTGGGAGTAAACAATGCCCGATTTTTGGTATTAAGGGAAGAAATAGTTGGGGTCAGTGGGCATAATAGAGCCCCATGTCTGTTGTCAGTGGAAGGAATTTTGCTCCATCCTTGGTGTCAGTGGAAGGAATAATGCCCCATTGTTGGTGTTAGTGGCACGAATATTGCCTCAAGGGAAGGATAAAGGCAAGCAAAGGGCCACATCTGTCCCCAGGGTCGCAGTTAGGAGACCACTGCTTTAAAAGGATAGTTAGATGTGCAAGCTTGTTTATGGCTATAGGAGGAAGAAGGTGGTCCAGGCCTATTGTTAGGAAGACCAGAGAGATCACCTGAAACAAAGAAGAAATATGGCTTGATGCTTCTGGTGCCCATAGTCATGTGGATGCATCATTACCTAATCAACCAAAAACAGTCATACTGGACGACAAATCTTCTATGTTTACGGACAATTGACATTGACCTTCTGGTAAATTTAATAGAGCTAAACAGGCAGAATATAGTTTGCATAGCACCTTAAGAGTGAATTAACAAGGACTCTTTGTTCTACAGACATCACAAGGTCAGGAGTTCTACTTTTTGCCATCTGAACCTCACTATCAGACCTTGTGACAGTGAACTAATTGACCAACATTAAAGAATAGAAGGTAGAAGAGGACAGACTCAAGAGGATTGATTCACTAAACTCAAGTACGCTTGCTGGGTTTCCAACAGGAGTACAGATAGCAGCAGAGAGCCGGGAGGAGGTGTGGGCTGTACTCTCCCTCCTGTCTGTACACAGGAGGTAACAAAGGATCACTCTCTGATCAGACTATTACAAGTCGGGCAGTTTTATATAATTTTGCTGTGGCACCCCTGGGTTGAAAAACACTGTTGTAAATTATGAACAAAACAAGCTGGTGCAAGACCGTGTTTATTTCCATAAGTAACCATTCATAATAGATTAGTGATTTGACCACATATACTGTAAATCCTATATGTTAGCACCTGGCAAATGACCAGCCTATATTTGGCTTGGTTGCAATTTTGTTTATAATAAACAATTATGTGTAATTCATATTGAGTATTCACTAAATGCTATGTGAAATTGTGAAAGTGCCATTTTTATTGAAATGACTTGTCTCAAAATAACAAATAAGACATTTCATTTGAGTCTGCTTGCGGGTGGCTGTCAATCTGCCTTGACCTAGGACCCATTCACCCTTTTCCATTGTTGCATGAAATTAACTACTTGTTGCAGTGGCAGTCAAGAAAACATCCTCTTTTCAGAGTTACCTTGTGAGCAGTGGGCTTACTTCTGAGAAATCATAGAGCCAGGGAACTCTAATAAAGACTGTTACAATGAGCAATGCATCAGCCAGCCAAGAGCAACCCTACTGTCACTGCGTTGAGGGACTGGTTTGTGGATCAAAATATAATGTGCACATGGGAAATCTTGAGCATCTAAGGCCTCCAGCAGCAATAGCAAAGAATCTTTGGTACAGAATGTGAACTGAGCAGTGGTTAAGAGGGGTAGAACAGTGGGCAATGTGAATAGCCTACATAAGTTGTAGTAACACCAAGAGAGGTCAGAGTAAGATCGATTTCTGGAGGCCCTCTTGCCTGAGCTTTTGAGGCATAAAGGTACTTGATTTGATTGTAGCCGTATTAGTGCAATTGTGATAGAGATTACCACCAAATACACTTCTAGTCACCATGGATGTAGAATCTCTGTACAGTAACGTCCCTCACAAGGATGGGTTGGCGGCATTTCACAGATTCTTAACCTCCTCACCAAACCACAAACACACGGCTGAAGATGTGACACAGCTCATCGAATTCATTCTTACACACAACTACTTCACTTTCAATAATGACATCTATCTCCAGTGTATGGGTACTGCTATGGGAAGCAAAATGGCACCCCAATATGCAAACTTATTTATGGCTGACCTGGAGGACAAATTCATGAACAGCATACAACAAAAGCCATACAGATATTATCGCTATATTGATGATATATTCATAATATGGACTGAAGGTGAAGAAAATCTAAACCAATTCTTCTCACTGATCAACACTTTTCACCCATCTATCAAACTAAAAATGGACTATTCGAACACACATGTCAACTTCCGTGACACTACAGTATACATCAGGGATGACAAGCTTCACACGTCAATATACAGAAAACCGACTGACCGATGCAGCTCTCTCCATAGTTCCAGTTTTCACCTCCAACACACTAAACGGGCCATTATACACAGCCAGGCCATCAGATACCACCGAATTTGTTCAGACCCAGAAGACAGAGATAAACATCTCAGAACACTGGCAGACTCCTTCCATAAGAAAGGTTACAAAGACAAAACCATCAACAACAGCATAAACACAGCCTTGAAAACCAAAGAGAAAATCTCCTCCAATACACAGAAAAAAACAAATAACCGAGTACCTCTAGTCACCACATACAACCTAGCACTTGTCAATCAAAAATTTACAACCCATTATAACAGAGGATGAAACTCTGAAAGGAATATTCCAACAACCCCCATTATTGGCTTTCAGACAACCACCCAACCTCAGACACAAACTAATCAGCAGGAAACTTCACTCTGATTATGAATTCACAAATAATGGACGCAAACCCTGCAATAAAAAATGCTGCAAACTATGCAACCAGATCAATCTATCCAAAAGTGTTACACACACAAATGGGACCTTCAGTATCATGGGATCTTACAACTGTACCTCCAGTAATGTTGTGTACCTCATCCAATGCACAGGGTGCAGAAAAGGGTCTTATGTTGGTGAAACAGGACAGAAGTTGCAAGCAAGGATGAATTTGCACAGACATACCATCAAAGAACATAAAGAAGACAGTTTATGCACACCTGTGGGACATAATTTCTCACAACCGGACCACACTATAGAAGACCTCAATGTTTTAGTTCTTAAAGGGAATTTCAGAACTATCCAGGAAAGGAAAACGTTTGAACTAAGAATGATACTTCTTTTTGACACGAAAAATAATGGCCTGAATTTAGATATTGGTTTCCTTACACATTATGCTAAAGTTTTACGACCCCCTCTGTGACTAGCATCCCCCCCCTGCATTCTATAGCTCTCCCTCTGTCTCCCATCTCACTAACTCTGCTGCTATCTTTATTACCACTGATTTGTATGTGTTTGGTTTTCTCTCTTTTTCTTTTTTTCTTCTTTAACATTCTGCTTAAAAATGTGTGAATCGGTACTACTTGGACCTTGAAGAAGAGGACATACCCCGAAAGCTTGTCCTGAAAAATTGTATGTTAGTGCAAATAAAAAAAGTATCACAGACAGTACTCAATTTTCTCAGACATAAAGGTGAAAGCTAGTCCTTGTCTGCAGAAGGATGGGGTTTAGTCTCTACATAAGGAGTTCACACTTTACCTTATGAATGCTTGTTCTGCATCTTTGATTCAGGAAGTATTGATATCACAGACAACCAGGCAACAGCATTTTCGGAAGGAGATCAGCAATGGAAATCTTTACATTTCTCTCTATACAGGTTTCCTTTAAAAATGCAGTGGTATTAAACCCAAAACCAAAAATTTAATATATTGAAGCTTGCCAACCATTAGATGTGGTGGTGATCATTGTAAACATCCCTGTCAGTAGTAAATGGTTTATCTCAACCCTGTAACTGCTATAGCTGCAGAACAGCTTGTTCTGCTGAAAAACAACTGACCTACTGGCCAGATCACCAGGTGAAAATAAGGAAAGAAGACCTAAAAAGAAAACAAATGCAGCCATAACCAGAAAAAATTGGTAAACTGCAAAATAATGTTTGCTTTTGGGTTTAATACTGCTTTAAAATCATCTCAAGTGGAACAAGCCATAACTAATATTCTTTGAATCTTTTTCTGCTTAGCACAATGATATTCTTTTTCAATATGACTTTTTTTCTTATCCCCAGTTCTCTAATGAGCCAACAATATTAGCTTCATAACCTAATTTCATTTAATGTAGTTGTAATGGGACCTGTTTTATCTCAACGTGGAATTCTCTTCTTAGCTATCTGTAATAACGGTTTTATAACAAGGATATACTTTGACAGTAATTTCATGAAAAGGACGTGACTTCAAAAATTAATCTCCGCTAAAATCTTTTAAAACGCGCCTTATGAATGGGTCTCATTTAAATTATATTAGCATAACTTTCCAATGAAATTCTAATTCATTTTCATATACTGTTATAATAAAACTTTTCAATATCAAGTGTCCAAAACAAACGTGCAAGAATAAATATCATATACAAATAAAAAAAAAAAAACAAGTGGCTTATTGTTTTAGACTCCTTTCACACTGAGGCAGTTTTCACGCGTTTTAGCACTAGAAATAGCACATGTAAAGTGCTTGAAAACTGCCTCCCATTCATTGCAATGGGTGCTTTCACACTCTGCGGTGCGCTTGCGGAACGTTTCGAAAAGTCCTGCAAGCAGCATCTTTGAGAACGGTTTGGGATATAGTCCCATGCAAAAATGTTATGAAAAAAGAATATAATATGTGATGCAATGACATAGACACGCCGCTCTACCCTACGTGTTTTGTCACCAAAGGACTTCTTCCAAGGCTGAAGAAGTCCTTTGATGACGAAACGCCTACGTCATCGCATTGACCGTGTGACGGCGAACGCTATTTTCACCTTCCGGATGTCTTTTTAGTAATATGCGCATTTACCATTTATCTATGTGAGTGACATTTTTATTCAATATATCAACGTTTTTAAGGTTTTTCTTATTTTCACATAATGTGTTTGGGAGCTCTGGATGTCCATCTGAAGTACACCCTAAGGCGTTATCTTCGCTTGCTTCAAGACTCAAAGGGGAATTCCCCAAAGCTTGCCAGGCCTGCCTGTTCTCCGGGGGTCCTGGTCATTTGGTTAGAAGACACCCTGTCCGTTTATTGGTGGTTGGCCTTTGCGGTGAAGGGAGTGTGATGTGACTCACCTTGATTTGTGGCTGCAAGATTTTATCACCATCATCTATTTTGGGACCGTTTCATTATTACTATATATTCTTTTAATGTAATTTTTCACTTTGGAGTATTCACTTATGTTTTATTATAGTGCAACACTGTTTACCAATTTATAGCTGATCTGTACTCTTGTTTTCGGGGAAGTCATCCTTATCGTTGATTTACTACCTAATTACGCAAGGACTTGGAGTATAAAGACCAGGTTTCTGACATTTGACTGGCTGCATGTTTCCATTAAAAACACATGCTTTTTGGCAGTTTTTGGCACTGGTAAACATGGGAATGCACACTGTAGCTGGATAAACTAAGCCTCGCCTAATATACTGGAAGTAATCATATTGCATAAAAATACCAGAGCTGGATCATCTTCCTCACAGGTCCATATTTACCTCCTCTGATTACTGTTGCCTCCCAGGTTGTTTGCAGCCCAGATAGTAAAAATATAGTGACGGATTGCCTGCGCCTGTGTACTATCGGTCCATATACTTAAATGGGGAATACTCTTATCACAGAAGCAGTGTCCCAATTATAGTCTATGGGATGATGATGTACAGATGTGGGCAGCCTGGCACTAGACTTTTACCAGCTGGGCTGTATACAGTGTAGGTAACTGTTGGAGGAGGTAATTACATACCTGGAGGAAAAGAGACCTAGATCTGTGTATTTATCAGAGGCTGGGAGACTTATGTTAGGCCTTGTGCACAAGGGCACTAGCACTCATACAGGCTGCCTTGTTTTTGCTTCTGCCTCCTCCCTGAGCTGCGTCTAGCCAGCCTGTAGAGGTGGTTGCAGATGCATCAGCTGTACAGACACAGCCACATTTCAAAATTTGACAGCAGTACAGGAGTGGCTGCACGGCCCCAAATGCACACTGTGTTAGGGACTATGCAGTTGTTCCTGCACGTCTGTCAAATGTCTACATACAGCTGTGTCCAGGCAGCCAAAGCATCTGCATCCACCTTTTTAGGCTACTTTCAGACTGGGGCTTTGTGGGCGTCGGCGGTAAAGCGGCGCTATATTTAGCGCCGCTTTACCGTCGTTTTAGCGACGTTATTCGGCCGCTAGCAGGGCTGTTTTAACCCCCGTTAGCGGCCAAAAAAAAATTTAAAACTGCCCCAAAGCGCCACTGCAGTAGCGCTTTGCCGGCGTGTTTGCGGCTCTGCCCCATTGTTTTCAATGGGAAGGGGCGCTTTAGGAGCGGTGAATACACCGCTCCTATAGCGCTGCAAAGATGCGGCTTGCAGGACTTTTTTGACCGTTCTGCAAGCACACCGCTCCAGTGTGAAAGCCCTCGGGCTTTCACACTGGAGACACAGGAGAGGCGCTTTACATGCGCTATTTTTAGTGCTGTAGCGCCTGTAAAGCGCCTCAGTGTGAAAGTAGCCTAAGAACCCTTTCACACTGGGGCGCTTTGCAGTCACTACAGCGCTAAAAATAGCGCCTGCAAAGCGCCCTGAAAGAGTCGCTGCTGTCTCTCCCCCCGAAGGCTTTCACACAGGAGCGGTGCGCTGGCAGAACAGTAAAAAAAGTCTTGCCAGCAGCATCTTTGGAGTGGTGAAGGAGCAGTGTATATACCGCTCCTAAACCGCTCCTGCCCATTAAAATCAATGGGGCAGCGCAGCTATACCACCGGCATAACGCAGCAGCACTTTGCAGTGGTTTTAACCCTTTCTCGGCCGTTAGCGGGGGGGGGGTAAAAGTGCCCTGTTAGCAGCCGAATAGCACCGCAAAATTGATGGTAAAGCGCCGCTTTACCATTTTAGCGGTGCTTTACCGCCGACGCACCCACCGCCCCAGTGTGAAAGGGGCCTTAGGCTATTTTCACCGCTCCTAAAGGCCCCTTCCCTCTGAAAACAATGGGGCAGCGCCACAAACCTGCCGGCAAAGCGCCGCTGCAGGGGCGCTTTGTGGGCAGTTTTAACCCTTTTTCGGCCGCTAGCAGGGGTTAAAACCACCCCACTAGCGGCCGAATAGCGCCGCTAAAACGACAGTAAAGCCTACGGCTGGCTGCACACAATTTGGGGCAGACACCAAAACAAAGTACACAGCAAGGGTCCCAGCGCTCTCCCGAGCAAGGATTTAGAAAGGGGAATATGTATTTTAAAAGCTAGGTGAAAATATTCTCATATTCAAGGTACTTATATTTTATCTAAAGCCAAAGTTTTTATTTTAGTTAGAGTAGGAACTGGTACTCCCTCATCACTGTATTTTCTTTTTTTTTGCCATTTGTTTCCCATTAAGAAGATTTTCCTTCATTTCCCATCCTGCAAACACAAGATGAAGTGACAGGAAATCTCTCAAAAGAAAGGGAAATGCCCTCTAAGGCTGGGTTCACACATGCTGTGGCCGTGACTCACAACAGGGGGTCCGGTGTGTCCTTGTTCACCAATTCAGGTGCGAATCAGGTCCAAATTTTTGCCTAAATTCGCACCTGAATTGGAACCAAAGATGCACAGGACCTTTTCCAAATACGGACCGTGGCCACCCCAGAGCTAGATGAACCGGCTCTATTGAGAGCCGAGCACACTCTCCTGTCATGCAAATTGGATGCAGGGAAAGCCGCATCCAATTTGCTTAAGTGTGAACCCAGCCTAAGACAAAGGTCACTAGAACACATACAACCATTTCCCCTCTATTTTTGTTTCAGTGACAACTAAAATAGTTGGATTTACTATCATTTTTGGTTACAGGACAAATACAGTGCAGCTTCCCCAGGTGGACACAGACCGCAGTGAAAGCCTGAGAGTGTCTTTGAATCTTCCACATTCTATCCAAAACATGAAAAAAAAAGGTTTTGGCTTTACATATATTTTAACATTTTCACACAAATCCATTAACTGACTTGACAGCCACTTACACATACTTTTAGAGAATTATGATGATGTTTCACCTAATACATTTAGATGTGACTAGTTTCTTGACATTTGTTGAAGCCTGGTTTATTTATAACATGTCAGAGAAGTTTGGGCTACAATATAATCAGTTATGAGACAAAGTCTGGTCTTTATCTGGAAAACTGCAGAATCTGTGTTGTAGTCTGGGAAATAACACTCTAAGGAACTTGACTTAAGCTGGATATACAGTGTCTGAAAATCAGCCGGTTCAGCCAGAACTGCTCGATTTTTGGTCAGTGTGTACAGCTGTCTGTCCAACAGAAACCAGCGTAACGACCATCTTTCGTCAAAGGGACATGATGGAAAACCAGCATGTGATCAGCGCTTGCAGCCAATGGCTGTGAGTGCTGACCAGTGTCTTCTGGCAGGGGGAAGTCCCCTCTGTCAGAATATAATAATACATCGGGAGAGATCACCGCACTAACATCGCTTGCGTTGGTATGGCGATCTGTAAGGTTTTTTTATTTCAAATTGCTGGGTTGAATGAAATAAAACCTTTCAGTGTGTACCGGATTTAGGGCCTCACACAGGACATGGATTCATACATTCCGTGTGAACGAGGCCTAAGAGTTGGTTCAAAGCTGGTAAACCAGTCAAATGGATTATCTGCTTTTCTTTCACACCAACATCAGAGCTTTATTTTCATCTTAAAATCCTAAGATGAAAACTTCCACATTATGCCTTCATAGATTCTGAAAGACCTCATAATAGTATATCTGATTATGATAGCCAGGAACTCAAATATGATGAATGTTATGGAAAGTTTAAAAGGATTTCTTGCTTAATGTTGTTGACCTTCTATCCCAAGTTCTATATTGTCCACCTTCAGTTACCCTGGTAGTCAAAGACTGGCCAGAACAGTAACCCCACACCTATCTTACCAGCATTGGTTGTCAGTAGCAAGCTGTAATAGTAACATCCCCTTCTCCAGCATTGGTGGTCAGTCACTGGCTGTAAGCCAGAGCAGAAATCTTAGGGTCTTTTGTCAGGGCCCCTGTACCCATCTGCCCCGCCCCCCCCCCCAAAAAAAATAGTGTTTTGACACTTATTATACCTGCCACATGTCCAAGTGCTCATCCCACTGTATCCTGCATACTACTTTGATCCGTGACCAGTTAGATTGTGTGTGGGGGATCTTCACAAAATACCATGTCCTTGGCCTCTGGGGCAGTGCCAGGAGGTTTTCTGGTGACGCCATCTTCCACAGTGATCCCTGTGATTCCTGCTTGCATAGCTCAGTGAATATTGCACCATTTTTCTGCTTTACCTATTTGATAAAAATGTGATTATATATTCTCCTATCCAATAACCCTGATGAAGGGCTTGAACCTGAAACACGTTGGGTATCAAATAATTATTTCAAAATTGGAGAGTAACACTTATACATTTGTATGCTTGCAATGAACTCACATTGTATTTTCCTGTTTTTTGTCTATTGTTTTGGTTTTAACTGATCATCACGTGAGTGATGCAATCCAATTTTATATGTATCAATAAACGCTTTTTTATCCCTTACCAGTGGTATTGCTACCTTTAAAAACCCACATAGGGGGTATTTCCTTTTTCTGTCTACAATAGGGATGTGGCAACTATTTACCACTGTCTGACATGGTGAAAACATCTTTATTTAAATGACAGAGGCTTAGTTTAAAAGTCTGTGCCTGAGCTATAGATTGGTTGTATCTCCGCTGTGGCTTAGTTGGCATTTGTTGATAACTTGTCGGCATGAGGAGGTACTAAGTATTTCTGCTGCTTGGTTTGTATGCCGGGCCGCAATGGTAGTGCTTGGCCTGCTACCCATTTTCAGGACCTCATTCATGCCGCTTACTCATACTGTGAGAATTGATTGGAGCCGACGGGCTCATAATTGTGTTATTTGAATTTCACTCCTGTTCCTTATGGGCATATGGAAAAATGCAGCGCATGTACAAATGAATATAGGTCTTTAAAATGGTGAAACAGTCAAGAAATAACTAATTGACCACAGGTGCCTTGAAACACAAACGTCCATAGATGGATGTAAATGTCCAACCGCACAGGAGGTATAAGTACTCCAAGGGGTGGTGATGGTCTGATGGTTGTCAGAAAACACCTGGCATCATACAGCGACTTCCCAACCGAGAAACCGGGTCCAAATGGGTCATTCAGAGAAAGTGCAAAAAAGCCTCTTACCAGATCCTGTGGATTCCCATGTCAGCGACAGGGAATCGCATGCGCAGTTTGTCACAAATGACGTGAAATGGGAGCTCAGGAATCGCCAATCTCTTGGATTGTGGTCTGTATGGATCTCGGCCGGCAACCGGATGGGTCCTCACGACGAACCGTCCTCACACCGAACCGTCCCAGCGTGCATCAGAAGTTTCACAAACGGTCCCCCGAAAGGAGCAGTTGGAGGGACTGGATCCCATGCGGTAAATGTGGAAACAAAAAGAATGTGCCTCCACATGGTGCAGATAAAAAAGGGTGTTTTTATTGACAAAAACGACCATACACAAATAAAAGCGTGATCACGGTGGATAAAAACAAATGGGCAACAAAGAGAGTGGTGTATGTACCCGACGCGTTTCGACCTAGGGGTCTTCAACAGGGGCATAGACCACTCACTCCAAGTTGCCAAATATATATAATAAAATTATTTAGAGAAGGACCAATCACAAGGGCTGAAAAACCAGGAGATTGAATTGGGTGAATACAATCACATGACTTGCTTGAATGTCTAGACATAAAGATCATACACAATTTCTATATAAATAAATGAATGACATTAAGGTGAAGCTCAGGAGACTGTATAAAGGTCTACAAGCAGAAAAATATATCACTCTATGATCTCTCTAACAAAAATAAAGCATTTAAAGATTAAATGAAAACAGCACTCCTCTGCTGACAGTCCGGCAGAATGTACCGCCCTGTCAGCCAGAGGAGCCAATCCTCAATAAGAAGACAAAAGGTGTTAAATAAAGCTGACCAATAGGCCGCTATGTATGAGCCGGCCTCTATCCCTGAACGCCCACATGACCAGTCTGTGTAGGAAATGATGTCACGTCCGTGGGCGTGTCTGACGTCTCCCTCTCACATGACTCACTGGGCCAATCAGAGAGCAAACATCCCACTCAATTCTGCTGTACATACAATCAGTACACCGCAGAGGGATGGGACTTAAATAAATACACCTAGCGTCCCGGCAATGCAATCCAGCAAGCAACGGACGCTGAATGAGACAAAACAGCATCTCTATGGTGTCTGTGTAAAAAAATGTGTTATGTAGCAGACCGGGACCCGATGACCCGGAAGTGTGCATAGAACTCCTGTGAACCGGAAGTGTATTGGAAGTGGGGACACATACAGTGAAATATAATGTGTTGGGAAATGACTAACTGAGGTGGAATCGCATAAATGTGTAAAAAATATACTGGAGTGGCATGTGTGAATGTCTCTTAAGGTCCATGTGTGTTAGGTGGGACTGAAATAAAAAATTAAAAAATTAAAAATTGAAAAATTATGTGAACACAAAATCTCCAGAACGCACATTGTAAAATGTGTTAAAATGAATATATATGTGGAGGGAATGTGTGGATTTGTAAAGTGACCCAAATATCTGATAGTTATCCCTATGATCCCTTGACTGTAAAGAATCATCAGCATAGACCGAATGGGTCAATTTGGATTGGACCAATTACAATTGGGTGAATAGATAACCCTCTAAGGTGCACCATATATAAACTGTGTACCAGCTTGTGAATATAGGTGAAAAAAAAAATGGTGACCGTACATCACTTGACAGTTTTATAACTAGTCTCAATTCTAATGATAGAGGAATATCTTTGAGCTATGAGGCCAGCTCTACCAGTGTACATTTTTTGGACCTTGAAATATTTGTGGTGGACAAACATTTGGAGTTCCGCACGTATTTCAAGGCCACCGACCGGAACGGATTCATTCCCATTGACAGTTGCCATCAGGAGCAGTGGCTCAAGTCTGTTCCCCGTAGCCAATTTTTGAGACTACAACGCAACTGTACCAATGCTATTGATTTCCAGTCACAATCGCTAGTTCTGAGAGATCGATTTATTGAAAAAGGTTATGATCCCAGACATCTAGACGAGGAACTCAATAGGGCACTATCCACTGATAGAGAATCCACTTTGATAGAACGCCCCAAATCCACAGCTGAACCTATGCACAAATGGGCTTTCTTTACCACTCACTCCATTCAGTCCAAACAAGTAAAAGCTATATTCAAAAAGCACTGGAAGGTACTTTTAAATGATAATCTACTGTGGTCAGTTCTTCCTGAACGGGCGGCTGTTGTATTCAGGGGAGCACGGTCCATTCAAGGACAGATTGCTCCGAATATAATAGACCCCCCCCAAAAGAGTTTCATTTTTTCAGGAATGTCAGGGTTATTACCCCTGCCGTAGATGCAATGTCTGCCTCCACAACATTCGAGGCAGACAAAAAAGTACCACTTTCCAATCCACAGTCACCTCCCTCACTTACCAGATGAAACACTTCACAACTTGTACATCACAATACATTGTCTACCTCATTACTTGCCCCTGCCACAAACAGTATGTTGGGCGTACCATCAGAACTTTCTCTATACGAGTCAATAAACATGTGGCAGGTATCAAGAAAGGCAAGGACAAACATACAGTACCCCGGCATTATCTGGAACACCATAATAAAGACCCTACCGGGACTTTATTCCAGGTGATCGACAAATTTGTCCCACATTGGAGAGGAGAGTCCCGCCTCCGAGGAGTGTCACGCCTCGAGACTTATTGGATATGGGAGTTGAGGTCCTATTTCCCGTTAGGTTTAAACGTGGAGTGGGACCTCAACTCCCTTATCAACCAATCCTAAATTCCTTCCACATCTCTATGCATGTCCCTCCCTCTCTTTATTAATATATTTTTATATATTTTTTTTTTTATTTATTTATTTATTTATTTATTTATTTATTTATTTTGTTTATTTTTTTATTTTTTTATTTTATTTTTTTTTTTTTTTTTCATTATTTCAACACTTTTTCCCCTCCCCCTCTCCTTTTTTTTTTTTCACCTATATTCACAAGCTGGTACACAGTTTATATATGGTGCACCTTAGAGGGTTATCTATTCACCCAATTGTAATTGGTCCAATCCAAATTGACCCATTCGGTCTATGCTGATGATTCTTTACAGTCAAGGGATCATAGGGATAACTATCAGATATTTGGGTCACTTTACAAATCCACACATTCCCTCCACATATATATTCATTTTAACACATTTTACAATGTGCGTTCTGGAGATTTTGTGTTCACATAATTTTTCAATTTTTAATTTTTTAATTTTTTATTTCAGTCCCACCTAACACACATGGACCTTAAGAGACATTCACACATGCCACTCCAGTATATTTTTTACACATTTATGCGATTCCACCTCAGTTAGTCATTTCCCAACACATTATATTTCACTATATGTGTCCCCACTTCCAATACACTTCCGGTTCACAGGAGTTCTATGCACACTTCCGGGTCATCGGGTCCCGGTCTGCTACATAACACATTTTTTTACACAGACACCATAGAGATGCTGTTTTGTCTCATTCAGCGTCCGTTGCTTGCTGGATTGCATTGCCGGGACGCTAGGTGTATTTATTTAAGTCCCATCCCTCTGCGGTGTACTGATTGTATGTACAGCAGAATTGAGTGGGATGTTTGCTCTCTGATTGGCCCAGTGAGTCATGTGAGAGGGAGACGTCAGACACGCCCACGGACGTGACATCATTTCCTACACAGACTGGTCATGTGGGCGTTCAGGGATAGAGGCCGGCTCATACATAGCGGCCTATTGGTCAGCTTTATTTAACACCTTTTGTCTTCTTATTGAGGATTGGCTCCTCTGGCTGACAGGGCGGTACATTCTGCCGGACTGTCAGCAGAGGAGTGCTGTTTTCATTTAATCTTTAAATGCTTTATTTTTGTTAGAGAGATCATAGAGTGATATATTTTTCTGCTTGTAGACCTTTATACAGTCTCCTGAGCTTCACCTTAATGTCATTCATTTATTTATATAGAAATTGTGTATGATCTTTATGTCTAGACATTCAAGCAAGTCATGTGATTGTATTCACCCAATTCAATCTCCTGGTTTTTCAGCCCTTGTGATTGGTTCTTCTCTAAATAATTTTATTATATATATTTGGCAACTTGGAGTGAGTGGTCTATTCCCCTGTTGAAGACCCCTAGGTCGAAACGCGTCGGGTACATACACCACTCTCTTTGTTGCCCATTTGTTTTTATCCACCGTGATCACGCTTTTATTTGTGTATGGTCGTTTTTGTCAATAAAAACACCCTTTTTTATCTGCACCATGTGGAGGCACATTCTTTTTGTTTCCACATTTACCGCATGAGATCCAGTCCCTCCAACTGCTCCTTTCGGGGGACCGTTTGTGAAACTTCTGATGCACGCTGGGACGGTTCGGTGTGAGGACGGTTCGTCGTGAGGACCCATCCGGTTGCCGGCCGAGATCCATACAGACCACAATCCAAGAGATTGGCGATTCCTGAGCTCCCATTCCACGTCATTTGTGACAAACTGCGCATGCGATTCCCTGTCGCTGACATGGGAATCCACAGGATCTGGTAAGAGGCTTTTTTGCACTTTCTCTGAATGACCCATTTGGACCCGGTTTCTCGGTTGGGAAGTCGCTGTATGATGCCAGGTGTTTTCTGACAACCATCAGACCATCACCACCCCTTGGAGTACTTATACCTCCTGTGCGGTTGGACATTTACATCCATCTATGGACGTTTGTGTTTCAAGGCACCTGTGGTCAATTAGTTATTTCTTGACTGTTTCACCATTTTAAAGACCTATATTCATTTGTACATGCGCTGCATTTTTCCATATGCCTATTTTGTTGTTTTTGTCAAACTGTATGCAGCAGCTTTCATTCATTTTACTGGTTAGCGCGGCGTTTTCTATTTACCTCCTGTTCCTTATAACTTCTGAATGTTATGTGCACTTTTCAGATACGGGTTTTGATGTGCATTTTCATGTTTGGGGGTTACGATTGTAGTAGTGTTATTACAGCTGTTGTACTGTACATCACCTCTGCCCTCGCCTGTCCGAATGTCCTCTTTTTTTCTGTACTTGTAAAACATATATAAAGATTACATAAAAAAAACAAAAACAAAAAAAAAAAAACCTGAGCCTGCCCCTTCAAATTAAGAAAAGTTAGCAATTATATCAATATGGCCTTAGTGCTTTGACTGTAGTTGCTCTCTCTTGATATTCCTATTGGTTTTTACCCAAAAATAAAACAGTAGTGTTGCCAGGGCTTTTTTTCGGAGAGAAAATAGGTCCAGGTACTCCCCCTTTTCAAGTCAACCCTTGTCTCTGCCCCCTACCCACCTCCGAGCATCTCCTGGTTCCATGAGCCCTTTTTTAGAAAACCAGGTATCATTCTGTGGTGCTAAGTGATTTGTATGGAATATGTTAATCATAATAAGAAAAGCAGTAAAATAGATCCCTTTAAGCCAGCAACAATAAATCCCAAGCAACAATATACCCCACAGCAACAACAGATCCACCCCAGCAACTATAGGATTCCCAGCAGCAACAATAGATCCCCCAGAAGCCAGCAACAGTAGACCCCCAAGCAACAATTCACCCTCAACAATAGATAAACTACCAGCAACAATAGATCTCCCAGAAGCCAGCACCAGTAGACCCCTCCCTCAACAGAAGATCTCTCCCAGCAGCAAATGACCCCCCCAGCAACAGTAGATCAACCACCAGCAACAATAGATCTCCCATCAGCAACAATAGACCCCCCCAAATAAAATCCCAGCAACTAGCATTGAAATATCCTCCAGCACACCCCAACACCCTTTGCCATTACATACATTCAGTCCTGAACGTGTCAGAACTTCGCTCCCCTGACTTCCTGCTGAAAAAAGCCCCGATTGTTGTCACCAGAAAGTCTGTGATGAGGTTTTTGGATTGATGATAGTTCTTTGCTCAGGTAATTTCTCCCATTCACTGGTATCCCAGAGCTTTCTTTATGCAGGTGAAGGTGAAATACCAATGCCTCAGGTCTAAGTAGAGCCTACAGTATGTGTCTGCCAGCATTAGCTGGGAAAATCTCACCTGGGGGACGTCAGATCTAAATTCAAAGTGAATTGAACCCATGTTGGATGTGTGACACAGGGTTGGAACTCACTGAGCACAATATAAAAGATGTTGAAACTTACTCGGGAAGAGGAGCAGCTACCGCCTTTCTTGTGCTCCTCAAAGTTCTCCATGCTGGTCTGTGGAGAGCACAGGAGACTTCTGGGAGGAGTCTGCTCCTTGTACCTAAACAACCATTAGGGTGCTCCTACTAAAAAGCCAGTCCGCGGTACCTGCTTTATACTGTATTTGAGTATGAATCAGTTTTTCACAACATACCTTGCTATATAAATCAACTTCTCAATTCCATATGCCTACACAGTTGTATGCCTACCATGAAGACATGAACTGCCATTTTACTTTTTCATTTGGCTTAAGAGACCCAAAGTAGCAATTTAGCAGGTAGGGCTTGGCAGGTATGAGAGCATAGTGTATGTGAGCTGGTATGAGATATCATTAGCCTTAATCAGCCATGTTTTAATAAAACAACAAAGTTCACTGTGGCTCAAACACATTATCCCTTAGGCTTTGAAAGGGTAATGAGTATGCAGCAGTTCCAACATAAACATTATTGTTCTATGAAGCTTGGCAAAACTTTCACATGCACAGAAATGTAAGCTGTGCCAAGGTTGTCCAGTCTGCCAGTTCTACGCCAAGGAGCAAACTGCCTGTTATATTCCAAGACACAGAGCTGTATTTAAATGTCACACTGCCTAGGTACATGCAAAGGATGGTACCATGTCTCACAGATTTAAAGCTTTTAAGCAAGAATACGATCCATGATTTTTACAACAAATCCTACAATCAGAATGTGCTTTCGTAGACAAAGAAATATGAAATCACTGCATGCTAAAAAAAAGTCTTGTGACCTCTCTTTGATCTGGTGTTGTAATTGGCCACCTGTGTCCAGAGCTGTTGAGAATAAAAAAAAAAAAAACATTGTTGTTCGTTGGTTTGGTCTCCTTTTACTCTAGACCCACAAGTGCCTTAAGATGTATATGGCCCTGGAGATGTGTAATCTTTACCGATATCTATTTACATCATTCAGACTTTAAATGTCAGGGTTGAAGCAGAAATTGCCCTTGTTGCTTGGTATATAGCTGGAGAATAGGAGGTCCTGAGTAGGTTCAGCTGTGTACATCCAGAAGCACGAAAAATATTGGCTGCACTGCAATTAGTTCACATGCATGCTGCATGCCTGCAATTTTTACAATGCAAACATGAATCTGAACTAAATGCAATGCAGCTCCCCAAGGATTATACGCTACAAAGGTGTTTATTACAATGGTGGATCCTGCAAACAAGAACGTGTCTCAGTTTGATAGCGCGTGTGCTGTTACCACTTTACATGCACTGTGTTTCATTAGCATACTGCATTTTATTTTTCAAGTGGTGCTCCTTAGCACTAATGTTGACTTGTATTGCTTTTTTTGTACCTCTTCATGAACCCCATACAATGGTGGTCCAGTATTGTACTATCAACAGTATTTCCAGAGTTCATACTGCCTACACACATGTGGATGATGCCATTATTTTGTAAGAACTTCAATCATGTTGCCCAAAACTTGTCAAAACAGAATGAACATTTGGAAGAAGCGTGTAAGTGTACAGATTTTGGTATGAGAGTTGATCAATAAGGAGCTTGAAAAGTTAGAGGTGATGACTGTGATTTACCTGAGCTGCAGGGAGTCTCTAATTTGCCTATGCATTCCCACCATAATCTCACACCTCCCCACTCATACTTCAGCTTACCCACAAATGAAAAGGGTTATCTAAATAAGAGATGGACTATGGGATGTCTAATGTACATAGAGAAGTGCACATGATCATAATTAACATGCACTGCACTTGTTCCAAACAGATTGAACCGATGGGGAAAAGGAGATGTTTGGGAGATAATGGAGAATGTTAGGAGACAGAAAATCACAGTAATGCCTCGTACACACGATCGGACTGTTGGCCAACAAAACCGTGGAATTTTGTCCGAAGGGCGTTGGCCCAAACTTGTCTTGCATACACACGGCCACACAATTGTTGGCCAACAATTATGAACATAGTGACGTACTAGACATACTACGTTGTTTTTCAGCTCTTTAGCACCATCCTTTGGGCTCCTTCTGCTAATTTCGTGTAAGTAGAAGTTTGGTGAGTGTTGATTTGCGCTTTTCATTTCCACTTTTCATTTCGCACTTTTCATTTCGCGCTTTTCATTTCACGCTTTTCAGTTTGTTTCTGAATGGCCGTTCGTCAACCAGCCATGTTGCGGAATTGGAGGAGATAACGTGTTATTTATTATTGGCCTTGGAGTTATTGCTTTGACATTATTTTTTTGGTTGAATAATGATTTGATTTGTTATATTTTCTATATTTTTGGATGCATAGAATGCACTTTTTGGTTAAGTTCTATTGGCAGATAGCATGTCTAATTTTATTTGTTTTCTTTTTTTTAATGCACAATAAAAAAATGTGTAGAATAATACTTGGCTATGTGTTTTACTTCAAATGACATTTTGGGAGTAGGCAGTTACATTTTAAAAAATACAATGTAAAATTAACAAGGGACACCAACATAGTTGTATCTTTGATCTTAAAAACTACGGGATAACGGTGTTATGGTAACTTGCCCAAATAAAAAAAAAAAAAAAAAAGCATAAAAATATTATTCTTGTTATCACTAGAAAAAAAAGCCTTTGAAAATTTGTTTGCAATAACTCCATCAGTATCACCAGCAAAGCAGCTACATTTTTATCCCATTAAAGGAGAAGAGAATGTGCGCTGCATTTGGAGATTTTATAATTTGCCATGTCATGAATGTTTATTCTCCATTACGAACGCTACTTTACAAGACTGACCGCTTCTGGCTTGTCCTTGCTTCCGAGCATGCGTGTTTGTACTTTGGACTTTTGTCCGACGGACTTGTGTACACACAATTGGACAATCCAACAACAAACATTTGTCCACGGAAAATTTGAAAACCTGCTAGCCAACATTTGTTGGCTGAAAGTCCGACAACTGTCCGATGGAGCATACACACGGTCGGACTTACCGCCAACAGCCTGACATCGAACATTTCCCGTCGGAAAGTCAAAACGTTATACGGGCCTTTAGAAAAAATGTTATGGAAAACTATTGCAGGGCCAATAAGTAGTGTATGTCTATGGAGTATTTTTTTTTTTTTTAAATGATGAGAATATCATAATACTTTTTTTATTTGCACCATACCCCCTCTTCTAATTTCCTTTCGCTTTACATTTACTTGGTGTCATGGTTACTTTAATTCCAGTAAGGAGAAAATAAATGCAAATTGTTGGTGCTATATAAATCCTGTATAATAATAATAAAATACCTATAATAAGAGTTACATTTAGATGTGGGGCATGCAATCAATTTAGATATACTGTGCACACAAATTGAAATATATTAGATTACCCAACAGGGAACTCTCTATGTCTATTTTTTTTTTAACTGCTCTACGATGGGTGTGCCATGCTCTGTCAATACACGTTCACATTAAGCCGATTTAGCGTGCAATTTCACATTTCAAATCACATGCCAAATCGCATCCTATTGCCGGCAATGGCACTGTTCGAATCGGTGCGACGCCGCACCGATTCCCAGAAGTACCATATATACTTGAGTATAAGCCGAGTTTTTCAGCCCATTTTTTTGGCTGAACCCCCCCCCCCCCCCTCAGCTTATACTCGAGTGAGCCATACCTTTCATTACTAAAACAGCGTGTGTCTCCCGCTGTGTTATGCAGTCTGTTCAGCTGTCCATTGTAACAAAGCCTCCTCCTCGTCCGTGATAGAGGAACACTGATAAAATGCTGGGAAGCTGTATCAGCGTTCTGTCTATCAAAGATGAGGAGGAGGCGGGGCTTTGTTACAATGGACGGCCGAACAGACTGCATAACACAGCGGGAGACACACGCTGTTTTAGTAATGAAAGGTTCGGCTGCAGATGGGCACAGTGACACTACAGATGGGCACAGTGACACTACAGATGGGCACAGTGACACTACAGATAGGCACAGTGACACTACAGATGGGCACAGTGACACTACAGATGGGCACAATTAGACTGCAAATGGGCACAGTGAGGCTGCAGATGGGCATTGTTTACCCAGTAGCTGCTGCATTTTCCCACCCTAGGCTTATACTCGAGTCAATATGTTTTCCTAGTTTTTTGTGGTAAAATTAGGTGCCTCGGCTTATATTCGGGTTGGCCTATACTCGAGTATATATGGTAGTTCCTGTACTACTTTTGGCGACTTCGGGGACAATTTGAATAGAGAACTGTGCATGAACCCGCACAGAGGTCTGTCAAATCGCCCCCGAAGTCGGACTGACATGCTGGTTTGAAATCGTGCGAGTTTAGCTGAACTCGCGCGATTTCAAACCGGCCCTCAGTGTGAACGTGGGCTTAAAGATAGAAAATGGAATTGTGTAGAATAATATATGATCATTGTCATATGGATAGAGATTAAGGTAATTTTCCTAAAAATCGTGGCTTTGACCCTTCAAATGCCACTTTTTTAACCCTGAACCATATTTCAATGCAAAAAAAAAAGGTGGAGATCTTGATAGATTCTAAGGCCTGATTCACACCTATACAGGTTGCAGTTTGCATATTCCAGGTGCATTTTGCGTTTTTCAATACACGTTCTGGATCCATTGAAGTCTATGGAACCAAAAACTAGAAACAAATCCCTGGCCCTTTCCATCAAATTCATAAATGTGAACTACATCCATAGGAAACCATGTTAAATGGACTGTAGTGTGTTTCTGCAAAACTGAAAAAGCACTAAAAAAGTGTGAACCAGGCCTTACTGCAATCTGAATGTAGGTGGACATGCTGATTAATAACCTCATTTGGTTCAGGCCATAATGAAAAAATACTTTTGTTTTTGTAAAAATTATTTGTATATATTATTTTGGTTACTATTTCAATTTTTACTTATTTTTGTATAATACTAAAGTTTTATATGTTTTCAATAGGTTCACATATACTGTATGCTACAATTGGTTACATATGCATTTTTTGTGATATGATAAATATACAGTATACTCTCCATGATAGGTGCATTGCTGTTTTCTGGTGGGTAGCTTAAGAAACAAACATGTCCTGAGAAAAAAAAATGTGTGACATAAACCTGGGAAATTTTGTTCTTTCGGTATGTATGGTATAACTTGGAAGGCTTTTTTTCATCTGCCCACTACGCTCTTTGTCCATCTTGGGAATTATGCTATGCGTTGCCACATGGTTCTTGGTGGGGAAGAAGGGTGGGAGAATGCCCTTTGTGGTCAGTGGATGCTTGCAGATTGAGCAGTCCCCATGTGGGGTACACCACTCAATGGACTTCTATTTAATCCTATTGCTAGGTGTAAGTTTTGAGGGATGGACATTGTATTGAACGTTCTTTGGGGGATAATCACATTTTAGAAGTCTGTAAGCTAAAGATTTTTTAATCTTGTTTCTTTATATATACTGCAGCCGTTCCTCAGATTTGGCATGCAATCTCATGGAATGGGGGTTTTTGGCAACTTTTAAATAGATGTTGGTTCTAAACCTGAATGTAATCAACATGATCCATCAAATGAGGTCTGAATTGGGTTTTGTATGAAATATATGATGGGGATGATATGAAACATACAGTATACAGTACATTGTTGTTTTTCCATAAGATCTGTTTCATCATTTGAATTGCATATGCAGTCATGAAAAAGTGGCCTTTGTTCCAAGAAACGCGTTGTAGTATTTTCTGTGATGTATATAATAATGTTGATATAATGGATTACATATGTATGCAATGAACCAGATTGCATTTAAAAGCATTTTAGAGCTCTATTTTATCATGAGGAAACAATGTTAAAACTATTTTAAAATGTTGCATTTGTTTGTATATAAGCATGCCATAAATATTTCCCTCTTCCCTTTTTTTTTTTAGAAGAGTGCATGTGATGAGCACAGGGCCAATCAGCACTGCATCCTCATATGAGAATAACTGGTGAATGGAAAATCCTCCTACAAGCTTTAACCAGACACTGATAGAAGTCACAAGACTGCTCTAACTGCTGATGAGAAAAGGTATTTAGCAGTTTATATCTACTAAAATAATTGCATTTCCATGTTCTGTGTACTGCGGGAGACCAGGTATAGTGAATGGGTCCTGGGTTTAGTAACCCTTTAAAGCTGATATTTAATCTACTTATATTTTGCTTCCTGGTTCATCCCACCCCTATAATCAGTATGCTAATTACATTTAGAAATTAAACTGTTGGAAGGCAACTTATTATTTCATAATACAAGAGGTGTTTGAAATATGAACTATGGCTATACCAAACCTTCGCATTCTTGGGGCTGTCTGAAATGTAACAAGTTGCACATCAAAGCCTTATAGCATATCAGATTATTCATCTGAAAGAAGCAAGGCTGAACAAAAGCTTGGCTCCTGATCATCTGGTGTGATAACGCTATGCAAGCAAGCTTCAAAGAGGGCCATGGCTGCCAGGATGATTGATGAAGGTGGTTTACAAAGATCAAAGGATCAATGGTCGTTGAAGATTGACCCAAGACACATAGACATGATACATGGACAATGCTTCCCCTAGAGGCCAATACAGCAGGATGGACAGTAATATAATATATTGAGGAGGACTGCCCCGTAAATACTTTGATTCTTCAAAGGTCTTGATGGGCCGGCAATGGGGATGGGTCTGGACGGTGTATGATTGAAGTATTAAAAAGGGCTGACCGAGACAGAGAGCTCTCTCTGTTAACACCATCTTGAGCTCAGCTGATGAGACCGTGTCTAGGAGGACAGCCTTGATAAGTATCTTTGATGTTCTTTTGTTATATGCTCTATAGTATTTTCATTTTAGCATTTTCCTATTTTCTTGGGAAATAAATAAGATGTTGTTTTATTAAGCAGTGTGTTTTCATAGCTAACCTTATAATATTGTGCTATCAACAGTAACATTATCAGATTTTTAATAGACTAGCTAACTATAGGAATAGACAAATGTATACATATATGGAATAAATAGAGGGAATCTGTAACCACCCTTGGATAATAATATTTATTTTAGAAGTTATTTCAGAAACCCTTCAGTTTTTTAATACATACTGTACCTTATTTTAGACCCATTGTTGTCATTACTGGGTCTCTCTGCTTCTCTTTGCAATGGTGGCAGATCATGGCTGGTGAAAGGAGCTTTAACCACTTGCCGAGCAGCCGCTGCAGTTTTACTGCGGCAGAATTGCACGGCTGGGCGAAACGACGTTATGTAATGTCGCTTCGCCCTGTGGCCACTAGGGGCGGGTGCACGCCCGCTGCTCACCCCCGGAGCCGTGTTTGCTCGTGACACATGGAGAACCGGGATCTGTGTGTGTAAACACACAGATCCCGGTTTTCTGAGGGGAGAAGAGACTGATCATGTGTTCATACTAAGTACTATGAACAGTCATCTCCCCTAGACAGTCCCATCCCCCCTTCAGTTAGAACACATAGAAGAAATACAGTTAACCCCTTGATTGCCCCTAGTGTTAACCCCTTCCCTGCCAGTGACATTTTTACAGTAATCAGTGCATTTTTATAGCAATGATCGCTGTATAAATGCCAATGGTCCCAAAAATGTGTAAAAAGTGTCCGATGTGTCCTCCATAATGTCGCAGTCCCGATAAAAATCGCAGATCGCCGCCATTACTAGTAAAAAAAAATAATAATAATAAAAATGCTATAAATCTATCCCCTATTTTGTAGACGCTATAACTTTTGCACAAACCAATCAATATACGCTTATTGCGATTTTTATTACCAAAAATATGTAGAAGAATACATATCATCCTAAACTGAGAAAAAATTTGCTTTTTTTTTAAAAAAAATGGGGATATTTATTATAGCAAAAAGTACAAAATATTGTGTTTTTTTTTTTTCAAAATTATCCCTGTTTTTTTGTTTATAGCGCAAAAAATAAAAACAGCCGAGATGATCAAATACCACCAAAAGAAAGCTCTATTTGTGGGAAAAAAAGGACGTCAATTTTGTTTGGGTGCAGCGCCGCACAACCACGCACTTGTCAGTTAAAGCGACACAGTGCTGAATCGCAAAAAATGGCCTGGTCATTCAGCAGCCAAATCTTCCGGGGCTGAAGCGGTTAAATAGTACCCTGAAAACAGCGGACCTCCACTGTTACACCCACAAATGATGCCGAGCCTTCATGACAGTCCAGCTGGGAAGGAGACGCTCACATTGTGCAATGAAATCAGATTAACTATTTTCTTTTTACAGGTACAAATTAAAGAGGAAGTAAACTTCCATCATTCAATTTTCCCTCTAGATAAGCCTATAATAAGGCTTACCTATAGGTAGTGTAAATGTCTCCTAAACATTCGCTGTTTAGGAGATATTTAGTGTACATGCAGCCAGTGACATCACTGGCGCATGAGCTCTGAAGGAACAGCCACCCGCACCGTTCCTTCAGAGTGACATTGCATCGCTGGAATGCTTCGTTTTCAGGTAAGTTTCACATAATGTGCTAGTATGCGATGCATACTAACACATTATGACATTACCTTGCAGGTAAGGATAGAAAAAAAAAAAAGTCCAGCGGTTTACAACCGCTTTAAGTATTTTCAGTACATTAGAGGAGCCTATTTGACTATGCAAGACTAAATATGAGGATAACGTTCAGCTTTAATGTTTATATGCAAATCTCTTTTAAGACAACAATAGGTTTTTAATCCTTATGGTACTCATCTCAGTATTTTGTTTACTATAATATGCTATATTTCAACTGAATGCAGCACTGGCCTCCCCCAACCATCACCACAGTCCATTGCTTTTTCCAATTTGCCAGTGTGCACATTACTAAGCCAATGAACAAATGACATGTTGTCTAGGATCATGGAGGTTTGCAGTAAGGTTGCAGTAAACTGCAATGACACAAGCCAAGCGTAATGGAGGAAACACTATTTAGCTTAACAATCACATTATTGTACTCTTTAAATCTCTTCTAAAAAAATGACTGATGTCTCAGGCATATTGAAGTCAGCAGGTAAGTAGCATCTACCAGTCAAATTAAATACACATGAAATTATCCTCTTAATAGATGCCACCAATTTTTTTTCAGTAGGAACATGGGGAAATGCAATTTCGGCACCTCCAGCACTGAATGTATGTAATGGCAAAGGGTGGTGGGCTGTGCTGGAGGTCTATTGATGCTGGCTGCTGGGGGATCTACTGTTGCTGGGGGTATCTAGTGTTGCTGCGGGGTTCAAATTTTTTCTGGGAGAGAGGGGGGGATCTACTGGTGAGGGAGGGGTCTACTGTTGCTGGCTGCTGGAGGGTCTATTGATGCTGGCTGCTGGGAAATCTATTGTTGCTAGCGGGGTCTGTTCCTGCTGAGGGGGGGGGGGGGGGCTACTGTTGCTTGGAGGTCTATTTTTGCTGGTGGAAGGTCTATTGTTGCTGGAGGGATCTATTATTGCTGGGGGGTCAATTGTTGAGGGGGTGGTTTATTGTTGCTGGCTGCTGGAGGGTCTATTGACGCTGGCTGCTGGGAGATCTAATGTTGCCCTGGCAAGGTCTGTTGCTGCTCAGGGATCAGTTGTTGCTGGGGGGATCTTTTGTTGTTGAGGACTTATTACTGTTGGGGGGGGGGGTCTGTTGTTGCTGGCTGCAGGTTGATCTATAGTACTGCTTTTCTAGTTATTATAAACAAAGCCCATACAAATTACTTAGCACCACAAAATTATATTTGGATCTGTATTGTCTAAACCCGGGTATACGCTACAGTTTTTTTCCTTGCAATTCAGCGCAATCGGGCCATGCGAGGTTAGTCCAGCGATCTCCCCCACTGAGCTGTTTTGTTCTGACAAGGGGACGGCCCCCCTCCCTGCCAGAACACTCCGATCAGCGCTCTTTGCCATTGGCTAAGGGCGCTGATCGGGAGTTGGTTGGCTGCTGGTTTTCCAGCATGCACGTCCAACAGAAGTTCACCGAATGGCTGGCTTCTGTTGGACAGACTGGCATACACACGAGTAGAACGTCGGCCCTTTTTTCTTTTTTCAATGGCAAATTTCTCCCGACAGGGCTTAAAAGGGGTAGTATTTGAGGTTGGGTAGGGGGTGGAGATAAGGGGTGACTTAGAAGGGGGTGGTCCACAAGATCCAAAGATGTGCAGACTTTCAAACTCTAACCCAGCTACTTCATTAGCTTTTTTATAACCTTTCTTAAAGAGGAAGTAAACTTCCATCTTTAGTTTTACCTATAGGTAAGCCTATATTAAGGCTTACCTATAGATAGTGTAAATATCTCCTAAACATGCAGCGTTTAGGAGATATTTACTGTCCTAGCAGCCAGTTAGGTCACTGGCACATGCGCTCTGAAGGAACGGCCTCCCGTCCCGCTTCTTCAGAGCGGTGTGCCATGACCAGTGGCTCCCGAGTGCATTCCGGCCAGTCACAGAGCCGCAAACCCGGAAGGAAGACAAGGTATAGATGGACGCCGTCTCCAGCGATGACATTGCATCGCTGGAAGGCTTTATTTTCAGGTAAGTTTCACATAATGTGCTAATATGCGATGCATACTAGCACATTATGCCTTACAGGTAAGGCAAAAAAAATTAAAAATGCAGCGGTTTACAACCGCTTTAACATTTTAAAGATCATTTTAAAAATTCCATGTATTCTAGGAAACCAGACATACACAAGAATACTTTTAAAAATTGGACAAGCATGTGTACAGACACTATGGTCTTTAGCATTGAGTATCCTTCAGATAAGGTATCCTATGGAGCAATGAAAAAAAAACAACAACTGTAATATCTACTGCCTGTAAAACAAATAATCCACTTGATGACCACCCGTTTGCAAATCGATTGATGTATAAAAGAGTCAAGAAGTGCAAAAGATGGGCAAGAGTTTGGAAAGTCTGCACATTGTAACCTTTCTTTCATTCTAAAAAAATTCCATGTGCTCTGCACACTAGGTATACATAAGAGCATTTCCATGCCTAGAACTGTATAAGCTGTGTGCCTCGCCACACAGATACCATGCTCTTCAGCACTGCGTGGGTGCCCATGATGAAGGGTATCCTATGAAGCAATGAAAACATTAACAGATGTAACCTCTACTATCTGTAAAACAAACTCGATGACCAACCATTTGGAAACCTCTGCATGGATAGAAAGTGTCCCTCCACATTAATTATTGGATCTAGTTCATTTTGTCAACATATCACTTTAGGAAAACCCGGCAGACATGTTAAATGTCACCTTTAGTGTCGGAAAGAGAAATTACTGATGTGAATTTTTGCAATTCAATCTTTAAGGTTTGTTCCAGCTCAAACGATCGCCCTGACGAGCAAATGACCCTTTGCTCTGCAGATAATTCAGATGAAACACGTCACCCATTATAGCCTGTTCTACCTCAGCACCTTGTACAAATTGATGTGCTATTAATGCAACATAAAAACCTCTGCAGTCATTTAAATAAAGGAAGCTCTAACTCTTATTAGGTGAAAGCAAGAACAGTGCTATAATAAACAAAGTACCTGGTCAAAGGAAATATTCTGACAATACTTTTGATTAATAACAGTGAAGAAATAACACATATAGCTGCATTATTATAAGTATTAGTGCATAAAAAAATGCGCACGGAACTGCATCTGGTGTGAACTGGCCCTAAATAAGGACATGCGTGTTCCAGTGCGTTTTTGGTGCGTTCCGGTGCATTTCTGATGCGTTTAACGGCATTCCAATACAATACAGTGCTGGAAAAATTCAGCTTGTTCTACTTTTTTCTGGAACTGGAACATCCTGGAACTGTAAGCACTGATGTGAATTATGCCCTTGAAAACCATATAATCTACCGTATTTATCAGCGTATAACACGCAACGGCGTATAACATGCACCCCAAGTTTAGGAGGGAAGTTTAAGGAAAAAAACTTACATTTAAATGCCCATAATTGCAGCCTTGTCAGTGTAGCCTTGTCAGTGTCCATCTGTAGCCTTGTCCATCATTGCAGCCTTGTCAGTGTAGCCTTGTTCATCATTGCAGCATTGTTAGTGTCAGTGTAGCCTTGTCCATCATTGCAGCATTGTTAGTGTCAGTGTAGCCTTGTCCATCATTGCAGCATTGTCAGTGTCCATCTGCAGCCTTGCCCCTGTGTCATTTGCAGACTACTGCAGTTTAAAAATGGCGCCGCCGCTCTCAGCGGCTCTCGGCGGCTTTTGGCCATTCTCGGCGTGTCTCGGCCGCTCTCGGCCATTCTCGGCCGATCTCTGCGGCTTGCGGCGGCTCACGCGGAACTGCGAGAGCCGCCGAAAGCCGCCGAGAATGACCGAAAGCGGGCGAAAGCCGCCGAGAATGGCCAAAAGCCACCAAGAGCAGCCGAGACACGCCGAGAATGGGCGAGAGCGGCCGAAAGCCGCAAAAGGTTTACAATCAGCGGGGGATCGGCGTATAACACGCACCCTTGATTTTCCCCTGATTTTAAGGGGAAAAAAGTGCGTATTATACGCCGATAAATACGGTACTTTCCATGTGTTTTTGATGCAGAACAAAAAAACACACCGGGCTGCATGTGGTGTGAACTGGCCCTTAATATATATTAATAAAACATAAAGAAGAAAAATAAGGCTGGCCACATACAGTTAGATTTTCATCTGAACGTTCTTAAACAAATCATTCATCAGAACATTCTCTTTGCCATCAATGAGTCAACTAGTTATCCTTGAAAGCCAGCTTTAGGCTGGGTTCACACTAGTGCGAATTGGATGCAGGTTTCCCTGCATCCAATTTGCACAGCAGGAGATTGTAACCGACTCTCTATGGAGCCGGTTCACATATCTCCGCAGTGGCTCCGGTGCGAATTTGCGTCTTTTGGTCCGTTTCAGGTCTGAATTCAGCCAAAAATTCGGACTGAAATTGGACCTGGAACGGTGAATGAGGATGCACTGGACTCCTGCTGTGAGCCACTGCGCGCTCATATGTGAACCCAGCCTTAGGGTCAGTTTAGGGTACTTTCACTCCTGTGCACATGCAGTAACACACATTTTTAACTATTATTGCATTTATGCTGGGTTTTTTTCTTGTTTTGTTTTTTTTTTTTACTTAAAAAAAAAAAAAAAAAAACCACAAGCTAAGCAGCAAGCATATAGATGTGAACTAGTCCCCCGGAATGGAGTTTTCACTTTATATGCAATGGCATCATAGGCATGCGCACAGGGTGTGCCGGGTGTTAATTAGGCACACCCTAATCACCTTGTGCTGCACAGATTTCCCCTGCTGCTTGGCTGCAGAGAAAGGAACTGGGGAATCTCTGTCCTCAGTCCCTTTCTCTGTCTCAAAAGTGAAATATCAGGGATCTTTTTAGACTCCTGATAGTTCACCAAAGCCCCCCAATGGGGCACCTAAAATATTGTAAAATAAAATATTGTTAAAAAAAAATGTAATTGTAAAAGAGTAATAATAAAAAAATAATAAAAATAAACTACTAACACCAACATCTGCCCTATTGACTCTGCCCACTGCCCTACTGACTTTGCCCACTGCCCTACTGACACCAACTTCTGCCCTACTTGATGCCGTCCAGTGCTCTACTGGCTGACACCATCCACTGTCCTACTGATATATGTGCACGCATTGTGTTTGAGCTTTGGGATGCACAACCTAATGCAGTAGGCTGTGCACACCTATGACTGGCATACAGTAAAACCTCTACATTTTATTGCAGAAAAAACGATAAAGTGGTCCCTTAGAGTTTGGTACATTTTTGGATACTGTGTTTTTTCAAATTTTTTGCTGATGAAAATCCTGTGGCACAAAGATAGACAGCATTGGACTTAAAATGAATGCACCATATCAGATAGCAGTTTGACATGCACATAATGGTTGTTATGGCTCTTTACAAATATACAGATCAGCCAAAACCTTATACCCACCCCTAATAATGAATAGGCCCCACTTTTGCCACCAGATCTGTGAAGGTGTGCTGTGGTATCTGGCAACAAGCCGTCAGCAGCAGATCCTTTAAAGAGACATTAAAGGGGAGTTCCACCCAAAAATGAAACTTACGCTTTTCAGAACCCCCCCCCCCCCCCCCGTGTCACATTTGGCACCTTTCAGGGGGGAGAGGGGAGCAGACACCTGTCTGATACAGGTATTTTGCGCCCACTTCCGGGCATAGATAGCCAAGCCACCCACGGGTATCTACGCCACTTCCGGCGGCTTCTCCGCCCCCCCCCCCGCTGTCTTCTGGGAGACACACAGGTCCCAGATGACAGCAGGGACCAGTGAGATCACGCATGCGCAGTAGGGAACCAGGAAGGGGATTCCTTATTCCCTTACCGAAGATGGCGGCGCCTCCACCCGAGAGCCGAGGGACAGGTTGGCTTCGGGTGCCGACATCGCGGGCGCCCTGGACAGGTAAGTGTCATTATTTTAAAAGTCAGTAGTATTTGTAGCTGCTGACTTAAAAAAAAAAAAAAGTTTCAGATTTAAAAAAATAAAAAGAAATAACAAACATGTTATACTTACCTGCTCTGTGCAATGGTTTTGCACAGAGCAGCTCCAATCCTCTACTTCTCGGGTCCCCCCACCGGTGCGCCTAAAGTTACAGTTTGTAAAAAAAACAAAGCAGGAAGTTATGGCAAAGAAAATGCCTGTTATGAGACAGTCAATTTGGGCACACTGCAGCTCTCTAGCTCTGGATATTGAAAATATTATCCATGGGAAGAAAAACTATTTTGTAAATATGTCAGGATTCTTTTCAACTCAAGAAACCCATATCTTGAAAACTGCAGTTGAACTAAAAACACAGTGCTTGACAATAAACTTTTAAACTTTCAATGGTATGATACCTTACTAAGGCAGAAGGCACAGGAGAAAAGCTGAGTAGGAAAACTGTACAACACTCAGTTATATCATTTCCTTATATAGTCTGTCTAGGATTTCAATTCTATCTTACAGCCTAAAAATACAGACG
Source organism: Aquarana catesbeiana (assembly GCF_042186555.1). Lineage (NCBI taxonomy): Eukaryota > Metazoa > Chordata > Amphibia > Anura > Ranidae > Aquarana > Aquarana catesbeiana. The sequence goes on along the minus strand of NC_133329.1, from coordinate 328,080,462 downwards.
AAATACAAAATACATATGTGAATATATATATTTTGCATATTGATCTGGTAAACAAGAAAAAAATCATATGTTCCATTTTTACCTATTTCCAGGCAGCAGGAGTTCTGTGTTTCTTTCCACTTATTTACCAGCAGTAATGTTAAAGGGTAACTCCACTTTCATGGGGAAAAAAAATAGCAAATAAAGAAAAAATAATATAGCGTATACAATTGAGACACAAGTCATATTGTGATTGAATGTTATTAAAAAATACCTTTCCTTTTCATTCTGCAGCTCTCTAATTTTCTGAAAATGCAATGCAATATGGCTACCTAGAGGTGTTCTATATACGCAGAATGTGTACAGCACTCCCCCGAGACATCATTTCCTGCTTTGTGATTGGCTCAATTTTCCCAGAAGTCTACACTAAGATAGATTCAGATTTCAGGCATCTCCTGCAATATAAATATCATTTTTGGTGAGATACTCCTAATAGGAAATCGCATCTAAACGGATGCAGGCCCAGCAGTTTTCCTCATTAGCGCCCTGCAGGTGCACTGATTGATTGATATTTATGAAACCACTCCCATTAGATTCGCTTTCCCACATGGATGCAGACAAACGCACAGAGATTTCTTCAGAGTAACCAAAGGTAGGAATCTGCAACAAAGTTTGTTAAAATTGTAACTTGTAATGTACATCGATCACACAGAGGGGAATGTTTTTTTATCAACAAAAGTGGAGGTACGCTTTAAAGCTGAACTCCAGTAAGTTAAGCACTGCACCCCCAACCCCATTCACTGTAAGGCTGGGTTCACACCTATGCGAATTAGATGCGGTTTCCCCACATCTAATTCGCACAGCAGGAGAATGTGACTGGCTCCCTATGGAGCCGGTTCACATATCTCCGGTGCGGCTGCGGAGTGCACTGCACAGAAACGATGTGCGTCTTTGGCTCCGTTCAGGGCCGAATTCAGGGATAGAATCGGCCCTGATTTGTCCCTGTGCGATCCGCAGTGGGTTCCAATGTGAACCGAGCCTCATAGTTAAAGTAAAAATCGGTGTTATCACTAGGCCTACATATACACCACTCAGCGCCAGGACACAATACTGTTCTGAATACAAACACAAAATTATATAAATAAAAATAAGAAAAAACCCAAATCCGCAAAAATGCAAGAAAGGTTTAGAGCCCTAAGGCAGAAACAGCAGCCGTTTAAAAAGATCGCTTCATAAATGTTATAAACAGTGTTTAAAATTCGAAGTCAGGATATGATGAAACGCGATGTAGGAAGTGACGTGTGTGCTCCACCTTAGCCAACTACACAAACCAGGAAGTGGCTGACGGTCCCTGGGTAGCGTTATTAGCTTGCTGTGGTGAAGTACCTACACTCCTTACTATCTGCTTTACTGATTGCAAGTTTAATATGAACATTGATGTACGTATATTTATTGAAGGGGGGTGTGTGTATTTGATGTAAGGGGTTTTTAGTCAATAAAACAGGATTACGCTATGTGCGCCTCTCTCTTTGTTTTTTGACCTATTGTGAACCCTGAACGTATGAGATCCCTCTGGAGTGGTGTTAACAGCAGCTGGTGGTGTGAATTGCTGTTCTCTTGGAGGCTGTATTATTCTCTAGCTTTGGTGAGTTTGACCCCCTGCGGGGAGTGTGTACGCACAGGGTGGAATTTGGAGTGATCGGTGGAAGGTGCACGCTGAGGAACTGTTTCCATCATCACCTAATGAACGCTTTATGAACTACACTCTGAACTCTGCACCACTTCTTTTTCTTTTTAAGGACTTTTTTTTTGCATGTGTAGTTGGCCACATGTTTACTATATCTTGCTCAACATTAGCGCTGTTTAGTGTGACATTTTAGTCTGTTTTTTAGATTAATTTTAAACACTGTTTATAACTCATAGTTAAAGTGATTGCAAAGTCTCTTTTTTTTTTCTATCTATAAAAATAACAAACATGGTATACTTACCTGCTCTGTTGCAGTGGATTTGCACAGAGCAGCCAAGCTCCTCCTCTTCTCGAGTGATTCTTCTGTGCTCCTGGCCCCTCCCTCCCTTTGAGTGCCCCCACAGCAAGCAGCTTGCTATGGGGGCACCCAAACGGAGCTGCAGCTCTTTGTGTCTATTCAGACATAAAGCTGTGGTTTGGCCCTGCCCCCTCTCTCCTGATTAGCTAACTGACGTTGATTGAAAGCAGCGGGAGCCAATAGCACCGCTGCTGTGTCTCAGCCAATCAGGAGGGAGAGTCCCAGAAAGTCAAGACACTCGTGGACATCGCTGGACAGAGATGGGGCATTAGTAAATATTAGGGAGGCGGAGGGGGGCTACTGCACACAGAAGGCTTTTTATCCTAATGAATAGATTGCATTAAGATAAAAAAAACCTTCTGACACTACAACCCTTTTAAATGCTCATCTTTTTTATTCCTCGTCCCACTCCTCCACTCTTTCATGCTTCAGGGTGTTGGCAAGCCTCCTCTGTCCTCATGTACAATGCTGGACTGCTGGTCCCGCACTGCGTGTTATGATGTCAACTAGGGATGAGCTCCGGCGTGTTTGCACCGCCCACGTGCAGAGCCCGCCAGGAAGTCGGCACTGCGCTGCGCTAATCACAGGCAGTGAGACATTTTCCCGATGCGCGGCTGCAGAGATCGGGAAATGTCTCACTGCCTGTGATTAGCGCAGCGCAGTGCCGACTTCCTGGCGGGCTCTACACGTGGGCTGTGCAAACATGCCGGAGCTCATCCTTAATGTCAACCAGTCGAGCAATGAAAGGAAGAGACTTTGGGAGAGCGGTCATACACCATGGAGAAAGCTTTTAAAGGCCAACTTAAAGTTATTGTAAACTTTTTTTTTTTTTTTAAATAACAAACATGTCTTATTTACCTGCTCTGTGCAAGGGTTTTGCACAGAGCGACCCCAATCCTCCTTTTCTGGATGCGCTCATGGCCCCTCCTCTTTATTGGGTGCCCCCACAGAGAGCCACTTTCAATGGGGGACCCGTGCGGGCATGCTCCTGGGTCCTGCTGTTGCGTCCATTGACACAGACAGCAGGACTCGGCCCCGGCCCCTGGCTCCCGTGTCACTGGATTTGATTGACAGCAGCGGGAGTCAATGGCTGCTGCTGCTATCAATCTATCCAATGAAGACCCGAGATATCGGCTGGAGCTGCTGGGCTCGTGTTTGTCGCTGGAACGATCGGGTTCAGGTAAGAAAAAGGGGAGCTCTGGGGGGCAACTGCTGCACAGAAGGTTTTTCACCTTAATGCATAGAATGCATTAAGGTGAAAAAACATGAGACTTTACAACTCCTTTAAGCTGTGTAAAAAAAATAAAATAAACGCACATGTTTTTACAGCAAAAAATGTGCAGTTATTATTTTATTCAGAGGAGCCTGCAGAGCATTGCACCTATAATCTGTGCCCGAACTCCATATGGGCTGTCCGTTTCAGAGCTGTAGGAAATATGAATTGGACTACAAGTTTGCTAGTCAGCACACTCAAAGTTAATTGAAACTACAAGTACGTCTGCTGCTATGACAGATGGGACTTTTTCCATTTACGGTTCCCTAAACAAAATTAAGATTTTTTTTTTTTTAGCCTTGACCATATTAAACACAAAATATTATATAAATAACTATACTTTTCTTTAAGGCCCATCTAAGATGAAAGTATAGCTAAGGTATGCTCAGAAGTGGCTATAAGGAATCTGCGAAAACAGTACACCAATGACAGTGTTTACTACATTATAGGGAATGTTGTTTTTTTTATAAATGTGTTTTTGACAGTGTTTACTACATTATAGGGAATGTTGTTTTTTTTATAAATGTGTTTTTAAATTTGCATTTCCTATTAATAAGGTGCATATGAAATATTTATATTACATATCTGCCACATGCATGCTCAAGTTGTAAACTTTAAAGTGTTACTAAACCCATTAAAGTAAAATTAATATAGTTAAATTGAAAATAGTTCATCTGTACCCCCCCCCCACACACACACACACACACACACACACACACACACACACACACACACACAGTGCCCACAGTTTATAAATCTTCTTTTTACATTAAAATATTGCCGCTATATACCTTTCTGGCTGATCTGTATGCCACATGATAAACTGCACAGTTTCTCCAGTGCTGAGAGTTGAGGAAGGAGGAGATTTCCACTTCAGCCTGTATACACGCCCACATATGTGATGAAAAATATCATGTGACCTGGCTAGCTCTGAGATAAGTAATTATTCTCTCCAGCATAAAAGACACCACTGAGCATGTGCAGGTCGGCTACTCTGCCTGTGCTAGCTGGCCTTCCCCAGATACAGGGAAGGATCTCTGCATACAGGATCAAACAGCCTTTTTACACAATGCAGAGCATTAACCACTTAAGTTCCACAGTGAGTAAAAACAAGCATACTATGCTGCATATACAGACAGATTTTACTGTTGTGGGTTTGGTAACACTTTAAGCTTAGCATTCTGCAGATTTTCAGCTGTGTTGTAAAAAAGATATAAATAGTAGGTGAAATTAGTTTACACAGGCAGGTGGAATCAGAGGGGGGTAGTCACCATTCCAACTCCTCATACATGTATGAATTAGTGGGTTGCCCACAGGCTTTAAGACCCCTTTCACAATGAAGCGCCGCTAAAACAGAGCTAAAGCACCGGTTGTTTTTGCGGTGCTTTAGCGGCACTTTTTGGGTGCTGGCGGGGTGGTTTTTTTAAGGTCACCTGACAAGGTGACCTTAAAAAAAAAAAAAAGGAAAAAAGTCCAGTTTTGTGGTGCTTTCAAAGCACTTTTAGGGTACTTTGCAAGCATTGCCCATTCATTTCAATGGGCAGGGCAATTTTGGGAGCGCTATTTATAGCGCTCCCAACACACCCCAAAGATGCTGCTTGCAGGACTTTTTCTAACATCCTGCAAGCGCACCGCCCGAGTGTGGAAGCACTCATTGCAATGAATGGGAGGCAGTTTTTAGGTGCTTTTCAGAGGTTATTCCTAGCGCTAAAATGCCCGAAAACTGCCTCAGTGTGAAAGGGGTCTTTCATTTTTGTTGCAGGTTAAAAAATGTACATTTACATTTTTTGTTTGTTTTAAGAGCCTGGAATGTATTACAACAGTGACCAGCAGATCGCTGATGCCATGCAGGTCTCTTGCAGACTGTCAGTGTAAACTGTCTGCCCATACATCATACAGGCAGGCAGTTTTACAATCACAGGAAGAATCAATGAACTACCACAATGCTCAACAGTGACATGGTAATTCATTGAGAACTACAAGCCAACGCCTTAGTTGTAGTTGTAGTCCATTCATTCAGAACACTGTGAATCATAGGTGTGCGCAGCCTATTGCATTAGGGTGTGCACCCCAAAGCTCAAACACGTAATACCGATCACTCACGATGAAAGAGAAGGGGCCGGTAAGTTACATATTTACCGCCCCCTTCTCCTACTCATCCTAAAACATCCCCACAGCAACAGCCAGAGGGAGAGGAGAGTTGGGAAGCCGGCAGCACTGCGAGGGGAAGGAGGGGGGGAGCCAGGGCAGGGCAGTAGGGGGGATCTGTGCTGCACAGTGTGATTAGGGTGTGCCTGGGCACACCTGGCACACCCTGTGCGCACGCCTATGCTGTGAATGAATCACGCGGCCAGGTGGGCGGAGTCTCACACAACATCGTTTTATTTAGATTTTGCCAACGAGATCCCCGCTTGCTGACAAAATGGGGATGGGGGGGGGGTGCGGGACAGTACATTTGTATGGGTGTAACATAACATGTTACAAAATGTAAACTTGTCCTTTAAAAAGCAAGCGGGCAGTGCATGCGTGTCATAAACATCCTATAATAATGTTTATCTGTAAAATAATAATAATGAAATACAACCACAGTTCCAAAAAAGTTGGAACAATCAAAATCTACATAAAAACAGAATGCAATAATTTGCAAATCTCATAAACCCATATTTTATTCACAATAGAAAAAAAAGAAAACATTTGATGATTGTGTATCTTTTGTACTGTTTGTGGAAAATGTAATTAAACATTTTCACTGTCAGAAAATAGAAAACATGTCAAATGTTTAAACTGATGTACCATTTCATAAAAAAATAAATAATAATAAAGCCCAAAATATTACATTGTTCTTGAATGAAATTAGACTATAAGGCCCCTTTCACACGATCGGACTGTTCAGGTCCGCCTGTCAGTTTTGACGGCGGACCTGAACGGGCGCTCCATGTTAGTCTATGGAGCGTCGGATGTCAGCGGAGACATGTCCGCTGACATCCGACCCGGTCAGATCCGCTAAAAGCAGATGGATGGCCCTACGTCCAGGTCCGTCGCTGGCGGATCGGATTGGGTGAGATCTGATGAAAACGGACATGCTGTCCGTTTTCATCCGATCCCTCCATAGGCGGCAGCGGCGCCTGACAAGCCCCTCCCCGCTCAGTGAGCAGAGAGGGACCTGTCATCCGCCGGCTCAGCGGAGATCAACGGAGAGATCTCCCGCTGAGCCGGCGGACCGAGGCGGGCTCCGTAGAAACGGAGTCCGCCTCGTGTGAAAGGGGCCTAACAGGTTTCAGGACTAATTTGTTATAATAATCTGCAGGCTTGGCATCTCACTTTTCCTGGGATGCGGGTGTCATTATAAACTCCTAATAACACCCAAACGCAGTGTGTTTGCCTCCAACGGATTGTACTGTAGTACCATGCAATTCAGTACAGTGTTTTTGAAAAGTAGTGCATGCACTACTTTTGGTGCAATCTAGTGTGATTTTAACCTATTCAAATGAACTTGCACTTACATTAGCAAATCCCAATTATAGTCTCGCATTTTTCAAGTTGCTATTTGAACACTCTACTGTCTAAGGCCTCATGCACATTGGGCGTCAAAAATGTTGTTTTTTTTTATAAGGGTTTCTGCCTCAATGTTAGCTTATGTGTATATAACAGTGTTTCTCAACTTCAGTCCTCAAGGAGCCACAACAGGTCATGTTTTCAGGCTTTCCATTATTTTGCACAGGTGATTTGGTCACTTTCACTGCCTCAGTAATTACCACAGCTGTTCCATCTGAGGGAAATCCTGAAAAAATGACCTGTTGGGGCACCTTGAGGCCTGGAGTTGAGAAACACTGGTATATACACACATAGGCGTTTACAGGTATTTAGAGGCAGGAGCGTTTACAGGCAGAAACAATCACTTGAATGTTCAGTAGAGGAGTGTTTCAGCAGAAAAAAACACCCAACACTTTTAAACATTGGGCGTGTTTAGTGCTTTAACCACTTCTGGACCGCCACATGCTGATATACGTCCTAACTTTGAAGAGGAATATCTTGGTTATGGCAGCAGCTAGCTGCCATAACCCCGGTATCCTCTTCTTCGGCCGGCGGTCCGCCTTCCGATAATGGTGGTCTCTGCGGCGGATTCACCGCGAGATCACTTTTATCGGTGGTAGGCCCCGCTTACCGGAGCCGTCGGCAGCGGCGGAGACGATCGGATCCTCTTCCTTGCTGGGTATGGAAATGAGTGAGGGGAAGATGGTCCCCACCCGTCTCCATATCATTGCAGGGCGAAAGCGACGTCAAAACGTCACTTCCGCCCATAGCTCTTAAAGGGCCATTTTTTATTTATTTTTTTATTTTTGCATTTTAGTGTATATATGAGAGGTCCTGTCATGCTTTTTTATATTACAAGGGATGTTTACATTCCTTGTAATAGGAATAAAAGTGACACCATTTTTTTTAAAAAAAAGAACAGTGTAAAAATAAAAAATAAAAGGTAAAAGGTAAAATAAATAAGAATTTTTATTTTTTAAACGCGCCCTGTCCCGCCGAGCTCGTGTGCAGAAGCAAATGCATATGAAAATGGTGTTCAAACCACACATGTGTCAATGGAAGGTTTGAGACTTTGAGTCAACAATTTTGGTATATCTTAGTGGATTCACTTATCCATTTCAGATATGCTCCCCATCAATTGAGGATTTTTGGTCACCTTATGGAGGAGTTGGTATGCACCGAGTGGAGGACGCCTGTTTGCGCCTGCCATGTGTTGGATCCTTTGTCGCCTCAGCTCCGGAGAAGGGCAATGCTTTTGACCCAGTACCTGTACCTCACCATAGCTTGGCCACGTATGTAAATATCCAGAAATTGACTTGCTGTCCTTTCTGGCTACCAGTTAGTCTACTTCCTGATGTTACTATACTTTGTTATTTCAGAAATCCTAGAGCATCCGCCCCTGAAGAAGTGTATTTCACAGAAACACGTCGGCCATGATGGATGCAGCCACTGTGCGTTCTTTAGGATCCTACTTTTATGAATTATCCATGCATCAATTTTTAGACTCATTTTTTACATCATGGTGTTTTGTGTTTCCCAGTTTTAATATGTACAATCTCCACATGACATATGTGTTAGTCACTTATTGCTGGTATTTTGTATTGTTTGTTTTTATGCATGTATCTATATAGGACATGCTTGGTGCACATGCACAGGCAAACCTTCCACATGTAATACATATCAGTACGAATCATATGCAATAAATTGTATTTTCATCCCAAACCCCAATCTGTCAACTGTCTCATTTAAAGTCCCACCGCCCCTTCTTGTTTCTTTAAACCACACATGTGAGCAATCGCGGCGATCGGTAGAGCAAGAGCAATAATTCTACCCCTAGACCTCCTCTGTAACTCAAAACATGCAACCTGTAGAATTTTTTAAACGTTACCTATGGAGATTTTTAAGGGTAATAGTTTGTCGCCATTTCACAAGCGGCCGCAATTTTGAAGCGTGACATGTTGGGTATCAATTTACTCTGTGTAACATTATCTTTCACAATATATAAAAAAAATTGGGCTAACTTTACTGTTGTCTTAATTTTTAATTAAAAAAAGTGTATTTTTTTCCAAAAAAAGTGCGCTTATAAGACTGAATGCTGCACAAATACGGTGTGACAGAAACTATTGCAACGACCGCCATTTTATTCTCTAGGGTGTTAGAAAAAAAATGTATAATGTTTGGGAGTTCTAAGTAATTTTCTAGCAAAAAAAAAAAAAAAAACAGTTTTTAACAACAACACATCTCAAAAAGAGGCTCAGTCCTTAAGTGGTTAAATTAATATTCTGACCAATGGAATGAATGAACGCCCAAAACATTTGACACACCTAAGTGCATTTGTAAAACACAGCTTTAGGTATGTTTTTAACACTGCTTTTCTCCTGCCAGGAGAAAAGGCATTTGGAAGCGCTTGTCAAACACCCAGTGTGTATGAGGCCTTAAAAAAACATCACAATACACCAAAATTATGCTAAAAGGGGAAAGACATACAGTATTTATTTTTAGTTTCTTCATTTTTACCTTTTATGATGCATCTGACTGCATCTTAGCAACCAATGATGCTTACAGATCCCCCAGTGTCTTTGACTGCAAGGACATAGGGGGCCATGACCACATATTGTCTTTGGTTGTTATGGGGAAGGTGGCCGCCATCGTGCTAGTAACCAATGATGAGAAGGGTGGCCCAGGGAAAGAGGTTGACATTTAGTGGCAGTAATACCACCACTAAATGAATGACTTCTGGCTGCAAATGCCAGGGGTTCGGACAGGCAAACTGGCCAAATCTGGCCATTATGTTCACCCATTCAGCAAACAGCAAGCAGCCAATAGCTTGGGTTTGAGCTAAACTCAAAGTCAACCCAAAACTCATCTCTAGTCAGAACTCCTGTCAGAACGAGCTCCAAAGGCTGCACCTTTATAAAAACAAATCAGAAAAGCAATATCAGCACCTATATTTTTATCTTCAAAAGGTTCCTTCTAGGGGAAACCATCAAAGTTAATATATTCAGTTTCAACCTATTACTTTCCAGCATACTGTAAAGACTGAGTCACAACAATCAAGAACAATATGTTTTCCTGTATCATCCATTGCCTTCCTGCTGCCAATCCTTCCCCAGAATGACCTGGTACTAGCCTGTGGTGTCCGGCTTATCATATCTAGACAAGCAGTTAATGAAATAAAGCAGAATCCCATGGCAGACCAGAACGTTCACCAGCTTAAAGATAGTACAACAGACATACAAGCACACACCCATTAAAAGGTCTTACTTATAAAAAGTGTTTTTGATGAGAGTGACCTTTCAAGGTCTGCAGCAGTTTCTTTCTTGAGCAACATTTCCTTGACCTTTCATATGCTGTCTAGTTGTCTTCTCTGTCTGTCTGAAGATGTTGTCCTAGATTATTCATCAACTAAAAATGTGTTCTATGTTGAATGCATAATACACATCTCTTCAAACTGCATGCAAATGTCTTTGCATGTCTTACCTATATTTTTGTAATACAATATGTCTTTTTTTAAAGGAAGGGGGGAAATAAGGTTTTAAATACTGACATCTCTTTGAGAATGGTAGTTGTCTGTTCCTCTCTAGTTGTAATACACTAAATCACTGATCTGAGACTATATTCTGCATGTAAGGTCAGAACTGACCTCTATACTTGTTCTGAGTCAGTGAGGTTGATTTACTAAAGACAAATAGGCTGTTTACTTTGCAAGGGAAGTTTGCACTTTGCATGGGGCTCTTCCTCAGAACTTAGTCAATAAGTTGAAGCGCTGCTGAGTTCCATCATTCATTTTTCTGGCACGTAATTTGATATTCTTTGCAAAGTGAAATTTCATCATGCTCAGTAAACTCTGGGGCATATTCTGTTGCAAAATGCAACTTCCCTTGCAAAGTAAACAGCCAATTCGCCTTTAGTAAATCAACCCTTATAACACTGAAGCCATTGCATTAACATGACAGCCGGAGAACTACAATTTTTAGTACAACCCACAAGTAGTAGTAGCCTGTCTACTTTTCGATTTCACTAAATATAAAATTGATATATAGGTCATTTAAAGGAAGAAGCCACTGACAAATAACATTTTGGTTGAGTAGACTCTGGCGGACATGGTTTCATCCACATTTTTTGCAAAATCCTGTGGTATGGACCATCTGCCATCGTACCCACTACTATTACTCTTCCTTCATTTTCTCTCATGGAAAAGATTTGAAAATAAACAGACTAAAGCTGACCGGAGATGGAGCAATTTTCTTTCCTGCAACCTGCAAAGATCGCACAATTCCTCCATCAACACAGTCAGTGTTGATGGGGGAATCCATATCACAGAGCCATTGTGTTCTCCTGGCAGGGGGGGCAAGGTGGGGGGAGCCGCCCCTGCTGTGATTACTGCTAGTGGTTATAATAGCCACTAGCAATAATCACATGTGAAATCTGACAGGCTGGTTGCACCCAAGTTAATCAACTTGGGTACATTCAGCCTGCCCACACATAGTTCAAAGCTCAGTTGGTCCCTGCTGAACCGGCCGCGATTTGAACGTCTATGGCCGGCTTAAGATTCTCTGCTAATGGCTGGAAGGAGCTGGTTAAGTAAGGCAAAGCAAGTGTGTTAATTCACCTGCTTAACACCTTTAAGTGGAACTTTAGTCAGAAAATTAGGTCCCGCTAGATCACTTCAGGTTGAGCCCCTTTTGCAGATATATACATTATATAAAAATAAAATGTATAAACATTATAAAAAAGTGTCTATACTGTTTAAAATCCACTAATACACTGTCTCACCCCACTCTGCACATGCTCAGTTTGTAGAGGTCGATCTGCTGACAGCCTTAAAGCGGAATTAAACCCTCCTATCCTTTATAGCCAAGGAAGCTGCTTCTGTTTGAACTGCAACTGTCATGGTGCTGCGCATGTGATCAGTTATGACAAAAGCTATTTGGTTTGGCAATTTGGTTGAGGACACAATCAAATCAAACTGTTTTTGAAACCGGTAAATTGATGGGTTTAATTTATGATTTACTGCTGGGGCTTTGGACAGCCTCCAACAAGAAGAAACAGGAACAAGGCTGGAGGCAATTTATAGCGCACAATATTTTGGTGGCATAATTATTAATGTGGAATGTATGTTTCCTGCTAAAGAACATTATTATTTTATCACGTTGTTATGGGTAAAGTTCTGCTTTAAAGTAACTGTTAGGGGCAACTCTTAAACAAGTTGCTTTAAGTTTATATTGCTTTGTCAAATTATTGCTTCTATAAGAATGATGACACGGAGTCAGATATGTCTGTGTCACAGTCCGAGGCAAAAGAGGACTGCACCCTTTACTTCTTTCAAAGGCCTTTTATAGGCAGCTCTACAAGCAGTAATCTTATCGGCATTACCAAATGAGGTTAAGGTACAAAGAGTTTCTTACGAGCGAACATGTAATGATTATTCAGCAGTTCCAAATTCCATCTAGATACAGATTGATACGTACACAGAAGAGAAAAAGCACAAACAATTTAAGTAGAACAATTGATACGTACACAGAAGAGAAAAAGCACAAACAATTTAAGTGGAACTCTAAGTCATTATTTCAACCCTATCAATTTCCCCCTTTGACATCATCCTCTCCCTCCCCCTGGGTCCTCATGAACAAGTTCTAGTCAGCTTTTCCTAGAGTACTATCCCTGACCACGGGTTGTCAGAGGGGAAAATCCCATCCCTCCAGGTGTTGCTCACATCTTAAATTCAAGAAGAGGAGTTTATGGGAGTAGGGTGATGTCAATATACATTTATCAGTATACCCTGTCTATTCTCCTAATTTTCCTATTTATTTTCCTGTATACACATATATTTGTGATTGTAAGTGATATTAATATTAAAATAATAATTACCATTGGACTTAACAACCAGTGAAAGGTATTGGTTGCTGTAGAAGACATTCCACTAAATATATCCCACCAATGTGGTGCAGTATCCTGTTGTATCTGTGAGGAAAGATGCACTAGTCTATCTTTGTCAATTATTGCAGATACAAGGTTATTCTGTAGGGTATGTTCTAGTGTTTCTATGTGTTGTCTTAACAACTCTGATTGTTCCAAAACCTGTTTTAGTGGGTCTAAAGAAATTATAAAGGGTGTAGTGTCAGTGAGATTATGTACCTCATAGACTGAAGAGAATACCTTATCGGCGTCTGGTTCAAAAAGATAGGTGTCGTTACACCATTGTAATGTTTTAATTTTTTTTATGCATCCCGCAAACGGCACCGATTTATTTAACGCTGACATGGTGCGGTTATCATTGGTAATGATACAAATATGCTGGGGTCCTATTTCTATGAATCTATTGTTCACATTTACCGGTGTTCTTTGCATTTTGCATATGCTAGTTTGGTATTTTAACAAGCAAGGTTCATATACTGGAGAACTTCTGCCACATACCATTCCATTATTAGTTCCTTCACATAGATTTAAATCATGGGTTCTGTTTCCTTTATCTACATATTTCCCATATATTTCTGGATACCAAAACTCGTCTTTAATTACTAGTGGCATGACCACTATTTTACACATTTCCATTACATCTGCTACCCGGTATGCTTCAAACCTTCCTACACACCATTTATCCTCACATTCTATCTTATCCCCTTTTACTTGGAACCATACACCATCGTCAGTTAGACCCTTAAAATATTTCATCCAGGTATGATAATTTCCCTACTGAAGTTCAGTCCTGGCCCTATTTATTTGTATATGATAGGATAAGAGGTTAAAAGAGCACTGTGTGAAATTTACAAACTGTTGACTTTGATTCCACAGCTGGAGCTCTGCTCCTATCGTGTGATTTATTAACCCTCCCAAAAATTGTAATAGGGGTATTTCTTGCAGTTGGGTTTCAAAAGTGATGGGTAACCATTTGCTTGTGATAGTCAAGCTGTCAGCTATGTGTCCCCCTGCATGCTTCCATCTGTTGTTCATTTCTTCTATTTCGACCGAGTTTAAAATTCCCATCCCTGTACCTGACAGTCCCAGTAAAGTGTCATACCATGCTCGTCTGTACCTACATTTTGGAATTTCAGGGAAAGTTACATTGAATTTAACTTTTGTCTTTTGTTGTGATACTGATACATTGATACAAGTGTGGGGCACGGGTGTTAGCATTGATGATTCAAATGTGGGAACTACTTCTTCCTCCATCTGTATGTGAAACCCATACTAGTGTTTAATTGAAACGTTATATCTACCTTTGATGATGGGTCTGCCCTTATCTATCCTATGTTTTCATCAATGTGCAACGGCTTCCTATGTCCTTTGACTGTGAAATTACCCACTACTATGTACTCGTCCATTGTATATCCTGAAACATTCGCTACTTTTTCGTCATCTATTACCCATTGGAAATTTGCGGTTTCCTCTACCTCAAATTCTCTAATACCAGGAGTCCAGGCATACACTTGTACAAAGGCAAGTTTAAACAGACTATAGAAAAGTAGAGATTTCATGATGACGTTTTCTCAGGTTGTTTCTTACAGTGTGATGCGTGTATCCAGGTTGGCTTTCCCTCCAGCTTTACTGAAGTGGCTGTGGTTAAGAGTACTTGATAAGGACCTTCGAACCTGGGTTCCAATGTCTTTCTGGTGTGTTTCTTTACATATACATAATCCCCTGGTAGCAGCGTATGGGTACCTGTTATTGAGTTAGGGTCTGGAAGAGAAGAATACACACTTTTGTGGATCTTAGTTAGACGTTGTTGTAATTGTATTACATATGCAGTCAAACTATCACATTGCAATTGCATACTCTGTGGAAAGTATAGACCTAATCTAGGTGCATTCCCAAAAAGTATTTCATATGGGGACAATCCTGTTTTCCCTGTTGGAGTGTATCTTATGGAGAACAAAGCCAAAGGCAAGCATTCTGGCCATGGCTTGTTTAACTCTTGCATGGCTTTTTGTATTTTCAACTTTATTGTCCCATTTACTCTTTCCACTGATCCTGAACTCTGTGGGTGGTAAGGGGTGTGGAAACTTTGTTGAACCCCTAACATGGTCATCACATTCTGCATGATTTCTCCTGTAAAGTGTGTCCCCCATCTGATTCTATGGTTTCAGGAAGACCAAACCTAGGTATTAACTCAGTGATCAGTTTCTTAGCTGTGGCTTTAGCTGTAGCTGATTTTACTGGATAGCTTTCAGGCCAACCTGAAAATAAATCGATACACACGAGGACAAATTCAAAGGGGCCGCTCTTAGGCATTTGTATGTAGTCAATTTGCAGTCTCTGGAAGGGGTATTGGGCCCGGACCTGGTGTTTTCGTGGGGTTTTTACTCTCTGTCCTGGGTTATTCAGGAGACAGATTTGGCAGGCTGCACAGTACTTTCTCGCAGTACTACTGAATCCAGGGGCGAGCCATCCTTGGTTCACAATCCTATACATGGAATTGGAACTGACGTGTGTGGGTAGGTGAACTGCCGCTGCCATTGCTGGGTACAGAGAGGCAGGTAGGCATACTTTGCCTCCTTCCCTCCATACATTGTCAAGGTCTGGTGCTGCTCCCATCCTGGCCCACTTATCTTTCTCCCCTGCTTGCTCCTGTAATTTACTCAGCTGCTGCCATGTTGGTTCTGGGATACTCACCTCTACCGCTGCTAAGGTCTCAGGGCTTCCTTCCCCTAGAGCTGCCTGTTTTGCAGTCAAATCTGCAAATGCATTTCCTTTTGCCTCAATTGTTTTTGCTCTCGTGTGTGCCGCCATCTTCATAATGGCCACTCGTTTAACCTTTTGAAGATTGTTCAGGACTCTCTTAATCTCTTCTCCATGTTTTACAGGTGTACCTGCTGCTGTCAGATAACCTCTAGCCCTCCATATGTGGCCATAACCGTGCGCTACACCATAAGCGTAGGCAGAGTCAATATAAATATTCCCTTCTCGTCCTTTTAAGTATTCTAGGGCTTGTTCTAAAGCTTTTAATTCTGCTTCCTGTGCTGACATGTGGGCTGGTAAGGGCTGTGCTTCAATCACCTGTGTATCAGTTACTACAGCATACCCTGTGTGATATTTACCCTTGTCATCAGCAAACCTACTGCCATCTATGTACAAAGTGTGCTCAGCATTTAAAATCGGTGTATCTGTAACATGTGGGAATCCCATTGTCTCCTGTTCCATGAGCTGAAAACAATCGTGCTGATCTATCTCTTTAAACAGAAGGGTGTCAGTTTCCTCATCTCCTTCTTTATTAGCACTATTATTCCCCCTTGCCAAATCTGGTGACTGAAGAGGCAAAAAGGTGGCCAAATTTAAAGTTGTACAGTGCTGAAAAGTGACATTTGGAGGTAAGAGTAAAGTACACTGTAACCTCAGTTGTCTGGCCATTGAAATGTGTTTGGGCTGAACTTGAGACAAGATTGCATGTATGTCATGTGTGGTGTGTACTACAACTGGATTGTCTAGGACAATCTCTGATGATTTATCAATGATGATTGACACTGCAGCTACCGCCCGTACACAGGACGGTGAACCTCTGGACACTGGATCTAGTGCTGCTGAAAAGTAAGCGACTGGTCTTTGTTTTCCATGTGCCTGTGTCAAAACACCTGTGGCGTGTCCAGTGATCTCGGCAACATATAGATTAAATTTCTTAGTGTAATCTGGAATACCAATAGCCGGGGCAGAAATTAATAGCTTTTTCAAAGTGACAAACGACTCATACGCTACTTCTGTAAGCACATACGGTACAATTTTCAAACAATCGTATAATGGCTGCATCAAAGCACTAGCATGTGGTATCCATTGTCTACAATATGACACAATACCTAAAAACATACGCAATTGTTTGAAATTCCGTGGGGGTAACATTCCCTTTATCACTTGAACCCTCTCCTCAGTGAGATGTCTTGTACCCTGTGATATACAATGTCCCAAAAAGATAACTTTTTCCTGACACACCTGCAACTTTTTCTTATTAACCTTACAACCCTTTTCTGCCAAAAATTGCAACAAATTAAGGGTGGTAAGTTTCCTTGTCCGGGCAGCATAATAATAAATCATCCACATATTGTAGCAATACACAAGAATCAGGTGGTACCCATTCTCCCCTCAAGTACTGGATATATCTTGTGTGGTTTACGTTCTATGTCAGTATATGGGGGTGGGATGGTTGAACTAAGATTATTTAAAATTTCAACATTTTTTGTTCTTCTGTCTTTCATATCCCAACCATCACAATCTGGATTATATTTCCACCCCTCTTCTTTTGCTCTATTTGAAACCTTAATTAAGCATTGAACCTGACTCATCCATTGCTTCTCTAACACCTCTCCTTGTCTGTCCCTTTTTATTTCACTTTTTTTCACTATTTTTTTCACTATTTCACTCCATACATCCGGGTCTAAACCCGCTGCTCCTTTCACCTTAAATTTACGAAAGACATCCTTTAAGTCCCGCGCTTCATCTTTCCCACAGATGTTTTTAATTATCTGTGGCACCGTATAATGCGCCACAATTCCCTGACGGGGTTTTGTATTCTGCTGGCCCATTCTGACAGTCCTGCCTAGGTAGCGTGTGGGACACTTAGTGTACAATATAAAACACTTAACCAAGTTACACTAGTTCCTCGTTGCCTTCCTCCTAGGGTGCCAGAATACTAAAAACCTCTCCTAGATGAGATTTCTGAAACCGAATTACTTTATATGCTAGCCCAATAACAAATAATTACTTTATATGCTAGCCCAATAACAAACCAGAATGCGGCTACAACATATACAAGAATGCGGCTACAACATATACAAGCATTCCTTTAAGTGGCCAGGTATCCGACTAGATCTCCGGACTTTGTGGAGACCTTATTCCCCCCCCGTATCTGGGATCCCTCTCATACACTCTTATCCCTGCTTTATGGAGCAGACAGGGCTTATACTTTCAACCCGTCTATGGTTTATGAGTTAGATGTGAGGTTAAGCATAAGCGTCAGACCCCCCAAGTTCACTTATGTGAGGTAAGGGCGCATTCCGTTGCTTAGTTCGGCAATCCCCTTCTAACTCATACCATCCTTGACAAGGCTCATTCACTTGCTCAACAAGACAGACAGACAACAAATAATTCCAGCAATATAAACTAAAATATGCAGTAATTCTAGACTCACCACTACAGAGGCTGGTGTTTTAAAACCAGGAGAACCATAACTGACAGAACGGATAGGCAGAAATCAGGGGAGCACAGAATATAAGAAAAATAAAGCTTTTTCTTACCTGCGCAGGTTTTCGATCTGTGGTTCCCGGAATGCCTGTCCTTTCGTTCCGTCAGCATAGCTCAGCCACCTCTTGTAGCAACTTGGTGAGTCCCTGTTCGGGCGCCAAAATGTTAGGGGCAACTCTTAAACAAGTTGCTTTAAGTTTATATTGCTTTGTCAAATTATTGCTTCTATAAGAATGATGACACGGAGTCAGATATGTCTGTGTCACAGTCCGAGGCAAAAGAGGACTGCACCCTTTACTTCTTTCAAAGGCCATTTATAGGCAGCTCTACAAGCAGTAATCTTATCGGCATTACCAAATGAGGTTAAGGTACAAAGAGTTTCTTATCAGCGAACATGTAATGATTATTCAGCAGTTCCAAATTCCATCTAGATACAGATTGATACGTACACAGAAGAGAAAAAGCACAAACAATTTAAGTAGAACAATTGATACGTACACAGAAGAGAAAAAGCACAAACAATTTAAGTGGAACTCTAAGTCATTATTTCAACCCTATCATAACACATTTGTTTTGGTCAAGCTGACCCTTTATATTGGTTTAATTATGGCACAAACTGTTAAACACTGGCAACCATGAAGCTGTCCAATTAGTACCTTCCTCTGCTACAGTTCATATACTCTCAGTGCACTCCTTACTGGAAAAGGCCTGAAGTTAAAGCTGAGCTAAACCATTCTATCCTTTTCAGCCAAGGAAGCTCCCATCTTAGCCTTTGTTTGATCTGCAACTGCCATGATGCTGCACATGTGATCAGTTATGACACCAGCAATTTGATGGTTTGACAGTTTGGATGAGAGTAAAAGCAAATGTGACATTAAGCATTCCCAGCATCCTGGCCCCTTTCACACTGTAGCGCGGCCACGTTAGCGGTAAAGCACCGCTAGTTTTATCCCCTGCTATTCGCCGAGGAAAGGTTAAAAGCGCTTATGTTGCGGCACTGCCGAAGCGCTTTGCATTCATTTCAATGAGTATGGGCGTTTTGGGAGTGGTGTATACACCGTTCCTGCCCTGCCCCAAAGACGATTCTTGCAGGACTTTTTACATCCTGCAACCGCACCAACCTAGTGTGAAAGCACTCAGGCTTTCACATTGGGGTTGCATAAAAGGTGTTTTTAGGCGCTTTACAGGTGCTGTTTTTAGCGCTAAAATGCCTGAAAAACACCTTCAGTGTAAAAGGGGTCTAACTGTTTTTGGAAACCATTAAATTGAAGGGTTTATTTCAACTTTAAAAGGTGCTGCAGCAACTGCCAACCAGTTAACATGAATATAGCATAGAGGAATATGTGTTGCCAGCACACAAGATCTTTGTTATAAAGTCCAAGTTTTTATTGAACAGCTCACATTACAGTGCAGATAGTAAAATGTTTCTACCAGCTAAGGACCTTCATTAGACATGTGATGATAAAAGGGTCCTAAACAGCCCAAAATGTTGTGATAGCCATCACTCTAGAGACAGTGGACTCCAGTAGCATTACAGAAAAGGGTTATCATCCAATTCTTAATATATATGATATCAAGGATGTTAACAGGTATTTTTATCAGACATAAAAAAAGAAATCAGTGATTAAAGTCCACTTGAGCTTTCAGCTCAAAGTCTTAAAGTGCGTGTAACCTTTAAAATATATTCACTGCCAGCCCCTCTCTTTTATGCAGCCACAACACACAGTGTAAGTGTTTGTTGAAAACGAAGCATGTAAATACCTTTTTCAGTTCTCCTTAGGCCGAGCACGTGACTTACGACCGCTCTCATATTTCATCTATGGGCTACAGTGGGAGGGACCTGGATCCCATCTGGTGTCAGCTGGGAAGGTAACATGACCACTGTGCTGGCCGCTCAGCCCCTTACGCTGTAGTACTTAGATGGGGAGGAGAGCGTCCGGGAGTCACGTGACCGGCCTGAAGAGATCTAAAAGCTGTATTTACAGACTTTGTTTTCAACAGACACTTACACAGTGTGTTATGGCTGCATAAAAGAGAGGTACTGCCAGTGAATTTTTTTAACAGTTTACTTTGCTACTCATTGCGGCAGGAGGGGGGGGCAGAGATGGCTCACACACACACAGGAGCTGACAGGAAGGGAGGGAGGGGGAGAGAGGAGAGCTGCGAATAACTGAGGCTTGTAAACTGATCATGGTAATCAGGACTCAGCAGCCATGATTACCGTGGTCAGCACACAGGGGGGGACACAGGAACTGGCAGGATCAGCCAGGTTTTTTACAGCTTAGAGAGGGGCAGGTTAGACAGCACAAGCACTGTGCTGTTTAATCTGCTATAAGGGAACAGAAGCGCTCTCTTTTTTTTTTTTTTTGGGTTACAACCACTTTAAAGTGGCGTTCCACCCATATAAAAGTTAGCAGCTACAAAAGGTGTACCTGCTGACTTTTAATAATTGGAAACTCACCTGTTCCACAGTCTAGCAATGCAGGCGAACAAAGCCCCGCTCCTCTCCCCCTCCTCTCCTCAGCGCTGGCATTGTGCCTGTGGGTGCCCAGCTTTGGCTTCACAGCCGGGCACGCACTGCACATGCACGAGCCACACTGCGTGCTGTGATTGGCCAGGCAATCTTCTTTGACCTGTGACGTGTCCCAGAAGATTGCAGGGAGGGGGGAGAGGTGAATTTCCTTCTGGCTCCATGGAGCCCCAGGAGGAAGTGGGAGCTGGAAGCCCCTAAAAAGAGGGTATCCGCTCCCCCCCACCAAAAAAAAATGACATGCCAAATATGGCATGCCAGGGGGTCACCTTCACTTAAAGTGGAAGTTCCATTTTTGGGTGGAACTCCGCTTTAACTACTTACAGGTTTATGTTTTTTTTTGTTTTTTTTTTAAAAGCCGCAGCCTTAACAGAAAAGCCTGCACCCCGCCAACATAGAGAAAGGGTCTTCCCTGCAGCATGATAGCAGACTTTTCTAATCAGGCTGTGGCTTTTTTTTTTAAATAAAACAAGCTGCAAGACTCCTTTCACACATATATGTCCATTTTGACAGACTCCGCTTGCTCAGCAGGGATCGATCCGTTGATCCCCACTGAGCTGGCGGATGACAGGTCCATCTCGGCTCACTGTGCAGGGACGGACCTATTAGAGCCCCGCTGTCCTCTATAGGGGATTCACCTGTCCGTTTTCATCCAATCCGCCAGACGGATGGAAAATAGGGTTTCCATCCGTCTGCATTTAGCGGATCGTATGTCAGCGGACATGTCACCGCTGACATCCGTCACTCCATAGAGGTACATGGAGCGTCCGTTCAGGTCCGCCTGAAAAACTGACAGGCAGACCTGAACGGTCCGTATGTGTGAAAGAGCCCTAAGGCCGCGTACTCACGGTCGGACTTTTTGACAAAGGTCCGATGGTCTTTCCGACGGACTTTCGACGGAGTTACGACGGACTTTTGATGGTCTAAGGACCGGACTTGCCTACACACGATCACACCAAAGTCCGATGGATTCGTACGTGATGATGTACGACCGGACTAAAATAAGGAAGTTGATAGCCAGTAGCCGATAGCTGCCCTAGCGTCGGTTTTTGTCCGTCGGACTAGCATACAGACGAGTGGATTTTTCGACCGGACTCGAGTCCGTCGGAAAGATTTGAAGCATGTTCCAAATCTAAAGTCCGTCAGATTTTCGACCGAAAAAGTCCGCTGCAGGTCCGATGAAGCCCACACACAGTCGAATTGTCCGCTGGACTCGGACCAGTCGAAAAGTCCGCTCGTGTGTACGCTGCATAAGAGTTATGGCACACTTGGAATGCATTATGTCAATTTACACTGACAATTAAGTTGGACTTTTACAGTTTCTATCTGTAAATTTACCATCCTGCATTCCACACCATACATGTGACACAGAAAATACAATAAACATAAATTTCATGGTTTACTATACATTGTTTAACAAAACTACGATTGGATCTTTCATGAAAATGTGTTAACTGAAAATATACTCTAACTCTGTCCTCACTCACCTCTTTTATTATTTCACTTATTCTCGTCTGTATTTTTGTTCTCCTTCTCACATCACTGCGTGAAGTGGGAGGGTTAACGTTATGCAGGAACATTGCTACAGCCTCATTGGCTGGAATTTCAGAAACCGGCATTGCAGCACAGCCATTGGCTGCCTTCCAACAATGCAGCACCACTGAGGCTGAACCGGGCTGCGTACTATGAAGTGAGGTCTCTCCCATACCGGCCGGCCAACCCTGATGGCCACCCAAGCCCCCCCTTCACTGGCCATTATCCGTTCTATTTTATTTCTCTTATTGGCAGGGGTGTACCTGGAGCATATATCTGCCCCCCCATCTGGCATCCCCCCTAAAAACGAATGCAGCGAGGTGGTGCAGGTTTTTAAGAATAAAATCAGATGGTGAGGAGGCAACATAACGCTTCCTTGCCATCTGTTAAACACACTCTGAAAAGTGATCCACTGTTGTTCACTCTTTAGAGGGCAACACTAGTGTACCCTAATCTACAATAATGCCCCTCACAGGGCAGATCCTAGGGTCACAGGCACTTGGCACCCACACATGGGTATGGTCATCTTAACAACTACTCCCCTTTACAAATGTTTCTATGGCAACGAATGCAGCCTCATCAGTGTCCATCAATGCAGCCTCACCAATGCCCATCAATGCAGCCTCACCAATGCCCATCGATGCAGCCTCACCAATGCCCATCAGGACAGCCTCATCAGTGCCCATTAGCGCAGCCACACCAGTGCCCATTAACGCAGCTACACCAGTGCCCATTAATGCAGCCACACCAGTGCCTATTAATGCAGCCACACCAGTGCCTATTAATGCAGCCACACCAGTGCCCATTAATGAAGCCACACCAGTGCCCATCAGCGCAGCCACACCAGTGACCATCAATGCAACCTCACTAGTGCCCATCAGCAGCATCATCAGCAGCAGTGCCCATTAACGCAGCTACACCAGTGCCCATTAATGCAGCTACACCAGTGCCCCTTAATGCAGCCACACCAGTGCCCATTAATGAAGCCACACCAGTGCCCATCAGCGCAGCCACACCAGTGACCATCAATGCAACCTCACTAGTGCCCATCAGCAGCATCATCAGTTCCCATCAGTGCAGCCACACCAGTGCCCATTAATGCAGCTACACCAGTGCCCATTAATGCAGCCACACCAGTACCCATCAGCGCAGCCACACCAGTGCCTATTAATGCTGCCTCACCAGTGCCCATTAATGCAGCCTGATCAGTGTCCATCAGTGCAGCCACACCAGTGCCCATTAATGCAACCTGATCAGTGCCCATCAGCACAGCCACACCAGTGCCCATCAGCGCAGCCACACCAGTGCCCATTAATGCAGCCTAATCAGTGCCCATAAGCACAGCCACACCAGTGCCATTAATGCAGCCACACCAGTGTCCATTAATGCAGCCACACCAGTGCCCATTAATGCAGCCACACCAGTGCCCATTAATGCAGCCTGATCAGTGCCCATCAGCGCAGCCTCATAAGTGCCCATCCGTGTTAGTCCCCCCAGTAGACAAAGAAATAAAAAGAGAGAGGAGCGCACCAGCCATGTGCATTATCTTTTGTAAAACATTGGACTGCTGAGCTCTGATGAAGAAGGGACGTGCCCTTCGAAAAGCGTCAGCTAGTAGTGAAGCTTTTATGTTCCTCTAAGACCTTTGGAAGGCTTCGCTCATCATCACTACCACTTGCTGTTTGTTGTTGCTTGAGTTTTATGGCACCAGATTTTACTACTGCTTGTGAGTAATTTCTTTTATTATTATTTTATTCAATAAATGTTTTACAAAAGATAATGCACATGGCCGGTGCGCTCCTCTCTCTTTTTATTTCTTTGTCTGCTAGGATTCCCCATCCTTGAGGGCAGCAAGGCCTGTGTCGTCCTTCCATCTATCTGGTTGACCACTTGTGCGCAGGAGTCAATTTCTTTTTTCTGTATTAGTCCCCCCAGTACCTGGTCTGCACAGCTTCCTCTACCTAGGTCCCGGGTGCAGTGCTTGTCCTGCAGGTGGTTCCTCTGGAGCTGGGAGCCCGGGACCAACTGTGACCTGCTGGTACATCTGGTGCTCTCCCTTCCTCCTGGGCACCACAGAGCTGGGTAAATAGGGGTGGAGGATACTGGGGGGGAGCGAGGTGAGCAGGCAGGGACTCACAAATCCTGTCCACTAATCAGCTAATCACCCAACTCCTGCTGTGTAGCGGTTTAGTAAAAAAACTTCCCCGGGCCCCCTATGTTCAGTGGGGGCTGGGGGACAGAAAGCAGACTACTTTATCACTTTCGGCTTTAGGCAGATTAATCCGCAGCAGCGCTCCCGGCCGGCTTCAGTGTACTGATATAGCACAGGGCGGCCTTCAGCTGTGTAGTGCGCTGCTGCCTATTGATCCACCCAAAGCCGAAAGTGGTGAAATAGTCCGCTTTCTGTCCCCCAGCCCCTAATGAACACAGGGGGCCCAGAGAAGTTTTTTTTCTAAACAGCTGCACGACCGGAGATTAGCTTATTGGTGGACAGGGTTTGGGAGTCCCCGCCCGCTCTACCTCCGCTGTCACTGAAACCGGCCCACCAGCACTGAGGCCCCTGGTAGGCGGGGCAAAAAATGTCAGCGGGCGTGGCCGAAGCAGTGCTGGCTGAGGTCACACACAGCCATATCTGAAGTGCTTGGTCGGTTTTGAGTGGCATCTTGCCCCACATATGTCCATGCTTCTGGATTAGTGCCTGATACCTCCTCCCACTTTCTGAATACCGGTAGGGACACCTATTATCTTCCAGCTTTAAGCAGCGCTCCTAGTCCACACGTGTATCTGTAGCTAATTTTGTTTTCGGTGGGGAAAAATTAAACCCCTGTCAGGTTTTACTGGCATCCAGGGCTTGGTTAGAAAAATATTCCCTCACTTCCTATTCTGGTGACACAGTTATACCAGATCGGAAATGAGAGAAACTCCCCAACAACCACACAGACAGAAGTAAGAATGCTTTTTTAAGGTAGATAGAGGAATACTAGAACTTTTTATTGTTGTCTTTTTCCCTGTTGCAGATTTTTCCCCACTTCCTCTCTGGTAAAAAAAAGGTGTCACCGGGCCAGGAAGTGAGGGGAAATCTCTCTAATAGAGCCTCGAAGAGAAGAACAACCTGACAAGGGTTCTCGCCTTTTCACACTCCATTCCTAACTAGAAAAAAAAAAAGTTTTGACATTTCAGCGCACAATAACAATGTCTTCCTTCAAAATAAGCTACAGTGCTATACCTTTGACAAAAAAAACATAAAATCAACATAAACTAGAAGTAATTGCTGCACTTATTCAGAGAGAGAGAGGATGACTGGAAGATGCTAAGCATACAATTTTCAATTCATGAGTAATGCAATATTTTCAGCAGCCTGCAAAAGATATGGGGGAGGAAAACCATCAAAGCATTAAAGTGTGATGGTTAGATTATTCAGGCTTCCAATAAAATAATATTGTGACAAAAGTACATTGTGATTTATTATGATTTAAAATGACACACTGTCCTTATATAAATTTGCTTATTACAGTTTATCCATGGACAAAAAATAGGAAGTAAAAGAATCTGAGGAACTGTTTAAAACAGCGCAAAATTCAAGGCCCTCATTCTAACCCAGTCACAATATCTTCCTTGTGGCGAATAATTCTCCATTTCCCATTAAAAGATCCAACTGCATCCTTCTACCCTTTCTGCATGCTCAACCTTGATTTAGACATTTTTTCCTTCCACTTCATTCCGTGCAAACCACTCCTCACTAGTCATTTGTAAGACTACTTTCTATACAGTGGGTATAAAAAAAAAAAATTGCCCCCCTTTAAAATAATCACATTTCCTGATGCCAAACATGGCAGCATACATATGATATAGCTCCACCCCTATATCTACCCACAGGACCTGTTTAGCTCTATAAAAGTCTGACTGAGAGCTACCTCTCCCATTCTCCTTTTTATCCTCAAAAGATCAACACCTACAGACCGTTACACTCAGGATAAGCTCTTACCTGCCGACTATGTCGGAGTCCGTCTGGGTTTAAGCCTCTCCCAGCACGCAGTCCCACATCTTAGGCTGCTAAACGCACCAATAAGGTGGGGAACCCCTTCTGGTGGTCTTTTGGGGTCGAGGCGTTCTCTAATCGGAGACGACAATCCTCTTGTGGGCCGGCATGCCTGCTTTGGAGTCCGGATTCAGCAGCTGGGACTGCATGTTTTCTCTCCTATGGAACTCTTTCCAGGTCTGTCAATTTCTATAAAACTTTTTTCTTTTTCTTGCTCTCATGTCTCTAAAAACCCCATATACACTGTGCAGCTTTTGTTGTCTGATTTCCTTTAGATTTGCCGGGACCATGTGGTGCAGGGGCCTGAGTCTAACACCACATAACCAAGACTACCGCAATACCAGGTAAGGGCCAACTTTGGTAAGTAAGAAGATGCGGGGAAAAATAGTGCGTTCTGCCCTGACAAGCATGCCTTCCTGTCTATTGCAGTCCCGGCCACTCACACTCCCGCTCTAGGAGGTCCAGAGGCCTTCTGGATATTCAGGATTTTTCCAGGGCAGAAAGTGACTTCTCGAGTCCTGGCAGACCCCTGTACAAAGGACGCAAATGTGCGCTTAAGAGAACGCACACAGCTTCTCCTCTGAGGGCTCAGTGCCTGAAAGGCAAATGTTGGTCATTTGGAGATGACCCTATGCCTCCTATGCCTGGAAAGCTACTTTGCAGTAACTGCTTCAGGCAGCTTGCCAGAGACCAGGAGTATGAGAGTCAGCAGGTGTCAACCTTGCTCAAGAAAGTAGTCCTTAACTTCGTGGCAGAATTTTTCGGTCGTCTCGGGCAAAGAGGGACAGAAGCGGACGAACAGCGTGGGCCCTACACCAGGTCTAAACCAAGCCATTCAACCCTCTCTAACTAGAGGGGTACCAGGCACTTCAGGGGTGACTCCAGCCCAGCGGATTAGGCAGGCTGATTCTCCAGACCCAGAATTACAGCCAACCTTCAAGGCCGAGGGAAAAGATGCCGCCTCCTCCTCAGCAGAGGATCTTGAAGGTTCACACTTTGATTTTGTGCTAATACCACCATTCATTAAGGCAATAAAAGCTGCACTGGAATGGGAGGATCCGGAACCTCCTCCAAAGAAGGAGAAAACCTATTATCACACAATACAATCTGATTTTAAATTGTGTGGCAATCGCTGCACAACACGCATTAGGTGCCTTTATCCTTTCAGGGCACTCCAAATGCGATGCGATTCTGCCGTGATTGTCACGTGGGAGAACGCGCCTTTAAAGACATTGTGCGAAACTGGTTGCCCCTAAATAGGAGCAGGGGCTTTTTGCACACGTACGGCAGCCAAGTGAATGGGCCGCTCCCATGCAAGTTACAACATTTCGTACAAATCGCTCTTTGAAAATTGCATAGCAGGAACACTTGTCCCCTCTACGTGATAATATCAAATGCCTCTGAAAAGTGAACTAAGCACAGATCGCTTTACAGTGCAATAGCAGAGCCTGCTGCAAGTGTGAACAAGCCTTTGGGTTTCATAGAAGGAACCTAAAGAAACAGGTAGCTACCTTTCCTCTTATGACAGAAATAAGAGGCCTGTTTCAGGAGGAATGGGAAAAGGGGGAGAGAAAATTCTCCTCAACCAATAGGTTGCAGAAGTTGTATCCACTAATGGAGGAGGATGCAACTCCTTTATCTAACCAACCAACGGTGGATGCGGCAGTCACCAGACTGGCCAAGAATGTGACCCTTCCGATGGAAGACTCTTCCTCCTTTCACGATATCCTTGATTGACGCATTGACATGGACTTAACAAAGTTTTACCTTGCGACAGGTGGTGCTTGTAAACCCACCGTTGCTTTAACATCCGTAGCAAGTGCTATGCGAGTGTGGGGGCGCAGAACTTGGAGTATGCAATCAAAAACCAGCTGCCAAAGAAAAAAATCATCAAGGCTCTTGTTGAGATAAAACTCTCGGGGGACTTCACAGGTGAGGCAGCTATAGACATCATTCGATGGTCCTCCAGAGCCATGCTCAGCTCAGTCACAGCCAAAAGAGCGCTGTGGCTAAAACCCTGGGCGGCTGACCCATCCTCAAAGCAGAATTGCTGTTAACTGCCTTTTGATGGGCAGGCGCTGTTTGGCCAAAAAACTGGAGACTGCCATCTCCAGGGTTACAGGAGGAAAATCTTCTGCCCCAAGATCAAAGGTCCAGATGGCAGAGGGGGCAACCATCCAGAAGAGCGCCAAACAGGTACTGGGATTTCGGAGGCTTTCGCCCATCCAAGGACTTCAGAAGGTGTTGGAGGGGTACACAGTCAACCTTCATAAGATCACAGAGAGCTAAGATCCCTACGGCTCCCTAAGATACCCAGAAGCCCTTTTAACGCCAGGCCCACCCAGGAGGCAGTTGGAGCCAGGTGGCTCAAGGTGACCCAGTTCTGGCAAGACCACTGCCAAAAAAATCAATTTATACAGATAGACTCAAGATGGAGTCTCTCCATACCATAATCCAGGTTATTCAACCAGGAGACTGGAGGATTTCAGTGGACTTGCAATATGCCTACCAGCATGTCCTGATCCTTCAGTCATACCAGCAGTTCATCAGATTTGCGTTGAGGGACAGGCATTACCAGAGCCAGCTGGAGCCTACACAGAATATGGTCTACTTAGGGGCCCAATTCAATACTCAGGTGGCTACAGTTTCTTTGCCACCTCCAGAAACTTCCCAAATTCAGGGAGAACTTCCAACAGGCATTGGCTGTACCAGTGATGGCAGCATCGCAGTGCATGAATCCTCTCAGAACGATGGCTTCATGTATTCCAATGATCCCCTGGGCTCACTGGAAACTCAGAGTTTTCCAACAAGGCTTCCTGATGCAGTGGAAGAGTTCGTCTAGCCCAGCCAATCAGGATCACCAGCCGGAGGCGCCAGAGTCTCTGGTGGTAGACGAAACAAACGCTAAACAGCACTGGCCATTGGGGCCGCAGCCATGGTTCATTGTTACCACAGATGCCAGCACAGCAGGGTGGGGCGCCACCTGTGAACAGCTCAAGATCCATGGCACAGGGGAATTTTCTTACTCAGGGCGTAGTTTCCAATATTCTGGAACTTCAAGCAGCATTCATGGCGTTGGCCACCTTGCTGCCTCACATACAGGGTTGCCCAGTCCTGCTCCATCTGGACAACACAGCAGCAGTGTCCTACATACAGCGACAAGGCGGGACGCACAGACAATCCCTCTTGTGAGAGGTGGAACCAATCATGTCATTGGCACAACAATATCTCCCAGATTTGAGGGCCAAATATCTTCCAGGCTGTCAGAACTTGGAAGCAGATCGCCTATTCAGACAATTCCGAAGTGTTCACCCCGAAGTGTTCAAACAGATCATCCACAAGTGGGGGTGTCCGCAAGATGGATATTTTTACCTCATCAACCATATTCATGGTGAGCCGCTTTCTCTCACGCTACCCTCATCCATTAGTGGAGGGGACGGATGCCTTCAGCCATTCCTGGGTTGGGCAACTGGCCTATGCCATCCCTCCAATTTCTTTAATCCTGAAATTCCTGAGGATATTGTTGACAGAGAATTTGACAGTCATCACGGTATTTCCTTACTGGCCTCACAGACCATGGGTCTCTCTGGCAATAGATCTCAGCGTGTGCACACCGATCACTCTGCCGGTGACTCCTCATCTCCTGTCTGAAGGAGATATCCTACATCCGCAACCATCATGACTGGCATTAGGGGCCTGGAGATTGTAAGGCAGGGGTTACAAGAGTTAGGATGTTCTCCAGAGGGTATTAGAACTTTACAGAGTTCCAGAAAGGGGTCAACTAATGCCATCTACTCCAGAATATGGAATAGGTTCACAAGTTTAAAGCTGAACGTCAGTTTGACCCTAGTGACCCAAATGTATCTCAAATCCTGTCTTTCCTGCAATCCGGATTGTATTTGGTGTTCAGTTCGCTTAAGGTGCAAATTTCAGCCATCTCGGCTTTTACCCAAAAGAAATGGGCAGCAAACCTGCTGGTGAAGCACTTCATGAGAGCGGTACTTAGACTACGCCCTCCCAAGAGAAATAGGTTCTCTCAATGGGACCTGGCAGTAGTCCTCAATCTTCTAGCAAACCCTCCTCGTACTCCGACAGAAGACTGTTTATTATGGGATGTCACCTTAAAAACAGCTTTCCTATTAGCCATAACTTCAGGGGGAAGTGTGCCGTACTCCAAGATTTGGGGGAAGCAGAACCTTATTCCATGTTCTTCCCAGACAGGGTTGTGCTGAGACCATTGGATCATTTTGTCCCAAAAGTGGCATTGATATTTCATCTCTCCAGTGAATGGGTGCTTCCAGCCTTCGCAGCGGAATCAGATGCTGATCTGCACGAGTTGGACATTCCAAAAGTCCTCAAAGCCCTCAAAGCCTATCTCCAGGCTACGTCTACATTCAGACGGACTTTTTCATCATCATAAAAATTTAAATGGAAAGAGGTCTCGGAGAATAGGGGAGGTAGCTCTCAGTCAGACTTTTATAGAGCTAAACAGGTCCTGTGGGTAGATATAGGGGCGAAGTTATATCATATGTATGCTGCTATGTATTGGCGTCTGGAAAAGAAAATTACGGTAAGTATTTGATACAATTTTCCATTTTTGTTGCTTTGCAACCTGAAATGAAGACATGCACAGTTTTTGATTTATCCAGCTGTATTTACTCAGTGCAACTTATAACATCCAAGTGAAAGATATAACACCAACATGTCAGAATATTTTTTAAAAATTCAAAAACAGAATCACTGACTTGTAAAAAGGATCACTCCCCCCTCCTAAAAATGATTTGTAAACTCAATCAGGTGTAGCTAATCACCTTCTTAATGGCACACAAAGCCATTTGACTTTTAACTGTGATCGCTGTGGTCGTTTTGATTAGCTCGGCATGAAAAGAGCTTTCCTGGAGCATTTCAGTCCCTGGTAGTGCAAATGAAGCAAACAATCAACTATGGGTGCCAAGGCACTGTCAAAAGACCTCCAGGATAAAGTTGTGGACAGGCACAAGTTAGAAGATGGTTACAAAGGCTTTATAAATGCCTAGAAGCACAGTGAAGACTAATATTAGGAATTAGAAGGTATTTGGTACAACACAGACCCTCCCTGGATCAGGACGTCGCTCCAAACTGGATGAAAGAGAGAGAGGCTACCAAGAGGGGCTACCAAGAGCCCTATGGCAACTCTGAAGCAGTTTCAGGAATTTATGACAGAGTGGTCATTTTGTGCATGTGACAACAATATCACAAATTCTCCACAAATGTGGCCTGTAAGGGGGGTTGCAAGAAAAAAGCCATTCCTCAAGAAAGGCCACATGCAGTCATGACTGAGCTTTGCTTAAACGTACCTTGAAGATTCTGAGGCTACACGGAAAAAGGTGAGATGAGACTAAAATTGATTTATTTGATCTCAACACCAAACGATATGTTTGGCAGAAATCCAATACAGCTCACTATCCAATAACACCATTCCTACAGTATAGAATGGGGGTGGCAATATCCTGTTATGCGGTTGTTTCTCTGCAGTAGGAACTGAAGTCCTTGTCAGGATATAAGGAAAAATTGATGGGGGCAAAATATAGACAAATTCTTGAGGAAAATCTGCTGCCCTCATCCAGAAAGTTGTCAACGAGAAGAAGTTTTATCTTCCAACAGGACAATGACCCAAAGCACACAGCAAAAATGACCACACAGCGGTTGAAGGAGAAAAGGGTGAATGTCCTTGCATGGCCTAGTCAGAGCCCAGACTTAAACCCCATTGAAAATCTGTAGAAGACTTGAAGACTGCAGTCCACAAATGGCCATCATTAAATTAACTGAGCTTGAGCAGTTATGCAAAGAATAATGGGCAGATATTGCAAAGTCTAGATGTGCAAAGTTAGTAGGGACATATCCCAACAGGACTGAGAGCTGTAATTAAAGTAAAATGTGGTCCAACAAAATACTGACACAAGGGGAAGATCGTTTTTCCAACTCAATGATTCTGTTTTTGATTTTTTTTTTCTGACATGGTGTTATATCTTTCACTTCGATATTATACAGTACATACAGCTGGATAAAACAAAAACTGTGTTTGTCTTCATTTCAGGCTGCAAAATAACGAAATGTGATTTTTTTTTTTTTTTTTTAAAGGGAGTGATCCACTGGAATAGATCAGTGTTTTTCCAGGAACCAGGAAACTCTACACTGATCAGCATGGACTCTGGAACAGGAAGTGATGTCACCGGTTTCTGATTGGACCAAGGAAGGGCTGGAATCTTGTCAATCAGGGCTGCAGTGGTGAGGGCAAAGCCATGTGGAATGCCAGGACTGCACTTTTCTTTGATGAGCATGCATCTTCTACCATTTTGTAAGTGTTTTTAATCTAATCCTATTAAAGTCATCATTTTAATACTACACTCAGGTCGGCGCCTCCCCCTCCCTGTTTTTTCCTTACATGTCTTGCAGAGTTCTGGACACACTCTGAAGGATGGCTGCCTTCCTTTTTAACCCTTAATACCCCTTTCTTTTCTAACCACACAACCTATGGATATATCACAATCCAGCTTTTACAGCCACAGACCATACCCCTAACTAAGGATTACTCCATTTGGAGCACCAGATAACACTGACTATACTGTCTCTGCTGTTACAGCCCCAGTAGTAGAGGTCCTATGGGAAAGGAGTGTTCCATATGAACTTTGTCCTGACCCAGAGGTCATCTCGGCGATCCCTAGTGCGTTTGGGGACCTAAGTGGGGTAACCTATGCCCTGGGTAGACCTGAGTGGCAGGTAAAACACAGAGCAGTTTCTAGCAACAGAGAGAGAGGAGGTCCAGTTGTGATGGGACACACTGGCATCAGGGTACCAGCACGGCCCAGGGACTCTGGCATTATGCGTCCAGGTATCTTTCAGTGTCACAATACTGTGCAGCATGCTACACAGTAAAATAGCACACAGTGCCTTGAAAAAGTATTCATATCCCTTGAAATTTTCCACATTTTTTCATGTTACAACCAAAAACGTAAATGGATTTTATGTGATAGACCAACACAAAGTGGCACATAATTGTGAAGTGGAAGGAAAATGATAAATGGTTTTCAACATTTTTTACAAATATGTGAAACATGTGGCATGCATTTGTATTCAGCCCCTTTTACTCTGATACCCCTAACTAAAATCTAGTGGAACCAATTGCCTTCAGAAGTCACCTAATTAGTAAAGTCCACCTGTGTAATTTAATCTCAGTATCAATACAGCTCACGTTTCACATATTTATTTTCACATATTTATTTGTAAAAAAATGTTGAAAACCATTTATCATTTTCCTTCCATTTCACAATTATGTGCCACTTTGTGTTGGTCTATCACATAAAATCCCAATAAAATACATTTATGTTTTTGGTTGTAACATGACAAAATGTGGAAAATGTCAAGGGGTATGAATACTTTTTCAACTCACTGTATATTTTTTTAATGCTCTAATATCAGAAGTGGTATTTAAAGCTCTAATAACAGCAAATGGATATTAAAGCAATTCAATCCAATGAATGCGTATTAAGGCAATCCAACAAATGAAAAATACAAGACACACTTTATGATACATGCTACATTTTAGCACATATCCTATTAAAATATATATGTTACATATGAAATAGCCCTTTCTAAGAACAATGCAATTAACATCCTATTATGCATATTTGTCATGGAACTTGCACTGAAATTATCACAAATTACTGTAGGTGTGTACAGATCTGTTCTCACAAACGTCAATCGTTGTCAGGGTTACAAGATAAAGTGATGTCACTGTGTTCATAATGATGGGTGCACTGACATGATAGTCTTTGCATTGCAGAGCACCAAGTCTGCATATCCTAAAAGATCACTTACTAAGACATATATATATATATATATATATATATATATATATATATATATATATACACACGCAGACTCGTTACAGGTGTCTATAAAGAAGAAGCTGAGGACAGGCTGACTGCAGGATCTGTCTTTTGCGTGACTGGGTGACTGAAAATGAAGCTTTTAAATCTGAAGACTATATATCTATCAACAACCGTCCAGTGTATAAGGCTGACAACTGCGGCTTAATGATGTTTGTGCAGGTATTGAACCTGTGAGGTGGAAAACTTGGTGATTTATATGACCAAAGATGGAGGGGAATAGGAAGACATCTGCAGAGCTGGCTTATTTTAAGGACAAAAATGGTGCTTGGCTGAAACAATGTAGCTTCAGCAGAAACGGGCAACAATCAGCTGATGTCTATGGGTAGATTTACTATGCTGTTTGCACAGTTCCCAGCACTTTGTATAAAATAAGTGAGTTTCTAATCAATTTTATCTAGAAATGATTATGCTTGCATAATTTCATATAAGCCAGGGGTCTACAAACTTTATAAACAAGGGGTCAGTTCATACGTTAGGGGGGCCGAATTGTGCCCAGTAGGAGTAGAAAATGTCCCAACAACAATATCTCAGCTTTTATAGTAGGAGGAGAAACAATACCCCATCTGGTTTCAGTGGGAATAATAGTGTCCCCTTGGTTGTGTCATTGGGAGGATTAGGGCCTCAAATCAGTGAGCAATAGTGTCCAAAGGCCAGAAAAAGGTAAGTAAAGGACTACATCTTGCCCTGGGGCCATAGTTTGGAGACCACTGATGTAAACAAAGAACATTCATGTAAACCTGTCAATGAAGGAATTAAAAAACAAATGGAAAGGTGGGAACAGGCATAAAGTGCATGCCTTTGGACATCTTTAACGTGATGGTAGAGGCAATTTTTGTTTTAATTAAAATAAAAAAGATGCTATACTTACCTGCTCTGTGCAAAGCTATTGCACAGAATGGTCCCTTACCTTCACTTCTAGAGTCCCCTGTCAATGCTGTCTGCTCCTCCTTTCCTGCGGGTGCCCTCTTAGCAAGCCATGTGGTGAGGGGGCACCCATGCGGGTGCACTCCTGTGCCGGGCTGTGCGCATCTATAGACACACACACAGCTCGGCAACACCCTCCACTCCCTCTGCACAAGATTTGACAGATAGCAGAAAGAAATTGCTCTCAGATTCTCCTGTGAGACCAGGAAGAGGGAACAGTGAAGCTGCAGATGGGACACCACTGGATTGAGAGAGGAGCCAGGTAAGTGTTTATTGATTGAGGGGCGGGATGTACGTAGTGTTAAGTTTTTTTTTACCTTAATGCATTGAATGCCATGAGGTAAAAAACTTTTTTACGTAACAATCATTTTAAATATGTCCAGGTACTCCCAAAACCAACAGCACTCTAATGCCCCGTACACACGGTCAGATTTTCCGACAGAAAATGTGTGATAGGACCTTGTTGTCGGAAATTCCGACCGTGTGTAGGCTCCATCACACATTTTCCATCGGATTTTCCGACACACAAAGTTTGAGAGCAGGATATAAAATTTTCCGACAACACAAATCCGACGGACAAAGTGCCACGCATGCTCAGAATAAATAAAGAGATGAAAGCTATTGGCCACTGCCCCGTTTATAGTCCCGACGTACGTGTTTTATGTCACCACGTTCAGAACGATCGGATTTTCCGACAACTTTGTGTGACCGTGTGTATGCAAGACAAGTTTGAGCCAACATCCGTCGGAAAAAATCCTAGGATTTTGTTGTCGGAATGTCCGAACAAAGTCCGACCGTGTGTACGGGGCAAAAGATGTAAGCTCTGACATTTTCCAGACAATGCAGATGGTTGGCCAGCTCCTTCCCGCCTCACAAACGTCTCTAGTGGTGAATCACCATGATGGGTAGCCTCAATGGTCAGGAGATAGGTATGGGAGGTGGAAGAAGACGTGTTGGTCTACAACAATTGCAGAAAATGGCAAACTTTATACTGTAGATTAAACAGATCTACTGACATCTTTAAACTATCATTTAATCTTTCAAATTCTTATGTAATTTCTAAAGTAATTCATTTTTAAATAATACCTTTTTATCACACAATTGCTGTTACAAGGTGACAATGCAGTGTTTCTGTATCCCAGTTGCTTTCCTTATGTATACACTGTCTACCCTGTCACATGGATTTCCAGTGGAGACTATCATCCTCCATGTTGGCACTCGCGTGCAGGCATGCTCCAAAGCTCCCACCATTAGTTAGCCCACCTTGACATTAAACATATACAGGAAGTGCTGCCAATCGGCTGGAGAAGAAAAACAAACTACTCTAACCTATCTCAACAAATAGCGTTCTATCCCTATAGAACATTGTTTCCTTTGAGTTGCTTCTGCTGTATTTACTAGTCCTGTTAAGCTATTTTCCTACATCAACTAATAAAAACTGATGAAGGGGGCATTTAGGAGCCCCAAAACATGTTTTTTTTTTTATTATAGAAAATAGAAACATTCTGTTTTCAACTCCCAACAGTGATGTGATAATTCTTTCTTCCTCTCCTTGAAGAGCCTGGAGGAGACAAGTTGTCCTGAGATGTGAAAATGATGGAAAAAAGATGGTAATTCTTTATGATGCATAAATTAAATTTCATTTAGATAAGATTTACAGCTACTTTAAAATACTCTGTGGTTTTGGGGGCCCCAGGGCATGCTTCTAGGTGCTTAATTTACCAGGATAATAACAGGTACATTCACACAATGAAACCAAAACCCAGATAGCAAGGATAACGCCATGCATTTGTGGCAGTGTTGAATTGTAAGTCTGTTAACTTGCTGCACATTTGCACTGGCAAGTTGTACACTTGCAGAGCACTTGAAGCACAAGTTCTAGTTGATACTTTTGTAGCAAATGTATGTGGCAAGTCTCTAGCAAGAGCAAAGTTGCAGTGGTGAGTCTACAGGGATAGCTCTGCAAGTCTACAGCATGAAAATTCAGCTACAGTGACCCCTGTGGTGGGATGACTATTGCACAACATAACTGAACCAGAACTTGCATTAGACTTGCAGAATGTTTGCAAAGAAAATTGATCTGGAGTCACGCAATGCGGACTTGCTGCAATTGTAAATACAAACTTGTGAAGCCTGGCAAGTCTAGCGATAGCTTAGCAAGTCATTTTTAAACTTGCATCACAATTGCTTGCTATCTGGGAAGCAACCTGCCTCCCCCTCAAAGTTGCAGTATGCCACCATAAGCCATGATGCATATTGCTTCCACAAAGCCAGACCTCTATATGGGCACACAATTTGACATATGATGTTAGGAAACTCTGGTTTTGGTGTTTGTGTGTGTATCTGTTTGTACCTGATATGCCTGTAAAATGCACAGAAATACTGGCTGTTAAAGCATACAGCACATCGGGTCATTCCGAGATCAATACTATACTTCACAATATATAAAAAGATGACATGGCCTACACAACCTGACAACAGACTAATAAGTTGCACAGGGAATGCCCCTGAGGACCATCTCCCTAATCACTCAGTTATGTGTCTTTCCCTTACAATGTTGGATATTTTCTCGAACATGAAACTCACCAATACAAGCCAATTCCCCAGAGCATAATGCTTCAAACTGTGCAGAATTTTGTGTATGCCATATGTGAATCAATATCTGTTAATGTCTTTTGGTAATGGACCCTCAGTTCCCATTTTTTGTAAAAAAAAAAAAAAAAAAAAAAAAAAAAAGCTACACAGGAAGGCTAAAACAACACATGCCAAGACTTTATTTATTGAAGCGTATTAGGACAGAACATGGAATGAAGAGAGACTAGACTATGAACCACTGTAAATTGTCAAAATAATGCACCTGGGAAAATAGAAACATTTCCTGGCTAATTAATTGTTTTTTAATCTTTGAACAACACATTGTTAAATGGAATTAAAGATGCAGTGAGCCAAAAATATTAAAAATGAAATTTAAGTGCTGTAAGTGCTTCCCAATAAATATAACTGTACTTTTCTTCATACGTCTAAGGACGTATGAAAGAACCACCAATTATAACTTGGCTTTAACTATTATGACAGTAGGGCATTAAAATATAATTATCTGTGTTTTAACCTACCTAATTTAATACGCCTATCTAAAATCACAATCATATGTATTTGTTTTACAATAATAAAAAATCATATACAATTAAACTCTCATTTAACATGCTATAAGCATTTAAAATATCAATGTTTAATGAATACACAATTTGAAATGAAATATAACTGTCATTATAATCAAACTAAGTCCGGTTTGGGAGGATGCAAGCAGATTCAATCATGCCAGGAATGTCATAACAGCTGGGATATCCTGCAGGAAAATACTGTTCCAAGATCTCTGCTCTATTCCTTCACCATGACCTCCCTGATACTAAATCCCAGCCAATGCAGTACTGGAAGAGTGTGTTGGCTTATATGTTTACTTCTATGTTGAAGCAAAGTACATAATTGGAAAATTAAAAACAACAACCAAGGCATATTGGCAACGTTTGCCATTTTAACTAAATGAACTAGAGTCAATGGGGAAGGTGAAATTAAAGTTGAAGAAAACTCGATTCATGAAATTTGAGCTGGGCACAAATATCTGCAGTGTTTTCCTATCTCTCTCCAAAGCACTATGTCCCTTAGCATTCTCCTGCCTTGTTCTTCTGTTATCAGCCTGATAACATCTGACAAGTTCTCCATCACAGGAGATAAAAGCAGGCTGCGTTTTGTGTTGGGGAGGCTGCTATAAATAGATTAGCAGAGTGCTGAACTATTCAACGAACAGCTCAGAGGCTCTACCTATGTGGAGTGGGGGTGTGTGCCTTTCCTCCAGTCAGCCATCTTGGCTGTATGCCCAGGCTTCACTGCAGTGCTGAACAGGAAGAGAAAATCTCCTAATACGATCTGAACATTCTAAAGAATATATAAAGCTGAAGACAGCAGATATACATGTAAAACTTATGTAGAGAGATTTGTTTCATCCCTGTGTATCATGTGAGGCTGTTCACTTCACTGGGTATA
Organism: Aquarana catesbeiana; assembly: GCF_042186555.1. NCBI lineage: Eukaryota > Metazoa > Chordata > Amphibia > Anura > Ranidae > Aquarana > Aquarana catesbeiana. The sequence continues at coordinate 328,041,464 of NC_133329.1, read as the reverse complement.
TGTGAGGGATTACATCTAATTTAAGGTGTTGTTTATGATTTCTAACCGCTTCTGGATCACCCCACATACATTTACTGCAGCAGGGTGGCCCGGCTGCGCTAAATCACGTACCTGTATGTGATTTTGTGCACGCGGTTTAGGGGGCGCCGGCTGCCGGCGCACAGCTCCCGCTGTGATTGGACACAGGAGCCAATCAGCGAGTCCAGTGGAAGCGATGGCCGCTGCGACCCGCCAATCATTCACAGGAGAGACAGATCAGCCGTCTGCCTGCAAAAAACAAGGCAAACGGCGGATCTGTCAGGAAGGGAAAGAAATCTTGTGATTCAGCTAAGCTGAATCACTGATCGCTCTTTTCCTTCAGTGTGACACTGCTTCTCGAAGTTAGTAAACACCGCCCTAGGGAACATTTAACCCTTTAATTCCCCTTGGTGTTAACCCCTTCCCTGCCAGTGCCATTTATACAGTAATCAGTGCATTTTTATAGCACTGACCACTGTATTGGTGTCACTGGTTCCCAAAAAGTGTCACTCAATGTCGCGCTAAATATCGCAGATTGCCGCCATTACCAGTAAAATAAATAAATAAGTCACTAAATCTATCCCGTAGTTTGTAGACGCTATAACTTTTGTGCAAACCAATCAATATTCGCTTATTGGGATTTTTTTTTTACCAAAAATATGTAGAAGAATACATATTGGTCTAAATTGATAAAGACATTTTTTTTTTATTTTGGATATTATAGCAGAAAGTAAAAAATATTGTTTTTTTTTCAAAATTGTCAGTCTTTTTTTTTAATAGCGCAAAAAATAAAAAGCGCAGAGGCAATCAAATTCCACCAAAAGAAAGCTCTATATGTGGGGAAAAAAGGACATCAGTTTTATTTGGGTACAGTGTTGCACAACTGTGCAATTGTCAGTTAAAGCGACGCAGTGCCGTATCGCAAAAAATGGCCTGGTCAGGAAGTGGGTAAAACCTTCCGGAGCTGAAGTGGTTTAGGTGAAGTGGTGAAGTTTAGGCATGGACATTTTTGCATAATTACAATGGTCTAGCTTGGACCAATGTAAGTATTTCGTACCATACCTAGCCAATCCCAGTGAAAGCTAAAAATTACTGTATTAGGCAAAGCTACTACAGTGATTGCTGCTAGCTTCTGTGTCCTGTGCCGAGTGGCTACCCTGCTGGCAATGAACACAGCAGGTTGCTCACTTGGCACAAGCACCATTTAGAAAAAACTTTGCATTTTTGCAATGAATGCAAAGTGTTCTCTTATTGGATGAGCTGGAGAGGCCGGGTGGTGAAGTCGCAATCTCCACCTTTTTAAGTCTGTCTGCATTTTGATTTGTGCATCCGACCTGTACTGATGTATACTCGCGTATGCACATGGAGATCCATGCAGCTCTGTGCAGCTGGCAGCCTGTCATTAATTTGAACAGGCTGCCTGTATGAGTCAGCATGGAACACCTGTGCATCCTGAACAGATGAAGGCGGCCCCTTTGCACGGGAGTACATTTTGATATATCCATGTGAATGAGCCCTAAATCAGTAATTTTGTTGCAAACTCAGTGCATTCATTACCAATAACTACACTGAACAGCATATGCTCCAGTCAAAGCCATGATGAATACCACAACCAGACTAAGTGGACTTAAAGTGGTTGAAAAGTCACATATATTATATTCTGTTATCCTCTCTGTTTTAGGAACATATAGTCAGGAGCATCTAGCGCTCCTGCTCCTCATTTCAGTATCCTGGTTTTGGCTGTGGCATTCTCCATGTCTATCTATCCACCTGCAAGATGATTGTGGCCAGTCTCTGGGTGGAGACCAAACTTGATATAAGCCAGCCAAGCCTGCAGTCTCATGCTTGTGATATAGCGTGTGTAATATGTGCAAGCTCTCTGTCTGTCTGTCCTGCTCTGCTGTTTGGATTCCCCTACTTATGACCTTGGACCGGATATTGACTATTCTCTGAACTCTGCCTGCCTTTTGACTATTGATTGACCCTGACTATCCTGAACCTTGTCTGCTAACTGCAGGTACCTGTTTGCTTTGCTCAGTTTGAGCATGCCCTGGCATGGTAGACAGGCACTATAGCATTGTGTATAAGTCCTGGGGGCAACCGAGTACCAGTAAGCCTGCTTGCCTTATGGGAAAAGTGGACTGCTAGAGGTGAAGAACACAAAAGCTAACTATAGCGTCTGACCAACTGAGTTAGGGGTAGGCAGATATTAAATACAGTGTGTGTGTGTGTTTTTTTTTTAATTATAAAGATAAATACCTCCTTTGCCCAGCTCTGCTGTGTGGTCACATGGCCTCCCTCTGCTCTCCTTCTCAATTTAAGGAATGCAGTGGGAGGGGCTGAAATTCCCCTCAGATGTACGCAAGCCTGCAGAGGGAGAACATAGCTGCCCTGGGCAAAGAAGGCATTTAGCTTTATAATTTAAAAAAAAAATACACACACTACACTTAATATGTTCCTGAAACAGAGGATAAAAGTACAGTATATAATAGATCTTACTTTACACTTTAACAAAAGGGGAGGAGCAGCTGCAGTATAATAAACAAGCAGGAGGAGAAGGGAGGGGCGGGGAAGAGATCGGCTTCACAGTTCACACACAGACTACGGAAATGACAGAGAAAGAGGGAAGGGGGAAAGGGGGAGATGCTGAGGAGAGAGCTGGATAACAGAGGCAGGTAATCTGACCACGCTATCAGGGATTAGTAGCCATGATAAGCATGGTCACTATTATTATTATACAGGATTTATATAGCACCAACAGTTTGTGCAGCGCTTTACAATATAAAGGGAGACAATACAGCAGCAATACAATGTAATACACACAGGGGAACACAGGAACAGGCAGGATCAACCAGGTATTGTAGAACATAGAAAGGGAAATCGACATGGCAAAATCACTGTGCTACAGTGCTTTGCAAAAGTATTCACCCCCTTGGCTTTTTACCTATTTTGTTACATTACAGCCTTTAGTTTAATGTTTTTTTTAATGTGAATTATATGTGATGGATCAAAACACAATAGTCTAAGTTGGTGAAGTAAAATTAGAAAAATATATACATAAAACTATTTTCCAGAAATAAAAAACTGACAATTGGCATTTGCGTATGTATTCACATGATCTGCATTACATACACACCTTTTTGAAAGGCCCCAGAGGCTGCAACACCTAAACAAGAGGCACCACTAACCAAACACTGCCATGAAGACCAAGGAACTCTCCAAACAAGTATGGGACAATGTTGTTGAGAAGTACAAGACAGAGTTAGGTTATAAAAAAATATCCAACTTCTTTGATGATCCCTAGGAGCACCATCAAATCTATCATAACCAAATGGAAAGAACATGGCACAACAGCAAACCTGCCAAGAGACGGCCGCACACCAAAACTCACGGACCGGGCAAGGAGGACATTAATCAGAGAGGCAGCACAAAGACCTAAGGTAACCCTGGAGGAGCTGCAGAGTTTCACAGCAGAGACTGGAGTATCTGTACATAGGACGACAATAAGCCATACGCTCCATAGAGTTGGGCTTTATGGCAGAGTGGCCAGAAGAAAGCCATTACTTTCAGCAAAAAACAAAATGTCACATTTTGAGTTTGCGAAAAGGCATGTGGGAGACTCCCAAAATGTATGGAGAAAGGTGCTCTGGTCTGATGAGACTAAAACTGAACTTTTTGTCCATCAAAGAAAACGCTATGTGCAAACCCAACACATCACATCACCCAAAGAACACCATCCCCACAATGAAACATCGTGGTGGCAGCATCATGCTCTGTGGAAGTTTTTCAGCAGTCGGGACTGGGAAACTGGTCAGAGTTGAGGGAAAGATGGATGGTGCTAAATACAGGGATATTCTTGAGCAAAACCTGTACCACTCTGTGTGTGATTTGAGGCTAGGACCGAGGTTCACCTTCCAGCAGGACAATGACCCCAAACACACTGCTAAAGCAACACTTGAGTGGTTTAAGGGGAAACATGTAAATGTGTTGGAAATTATGCAAATCCTCAAACAATCCATGTTAATTCCAGGTTGTGAGGCAACAAAACACAAAAAATGCCAAGGGGGTGAATACTTTTGCAAGGCACTGTATATCTTGTGCCTTAAAGGGACAGGAGCATGTTTTTTTTAGGGTTACAGCCAGTTTAACATGGCAATAGACAGATTGAAATTCAGCCAGTACAGTAGGTGCAAGTTTCAAATAGATTTAGTTGGAGCTTACACGGGGCTGGGTAGTCTCTCCTTCATCTTTCAGTGCTGTTGTACCTGAGCAACCAATCACTAGCACTATCACATGGAATAGGAGTGTTTCACACACACCCCCATAAAGCCTGGCAAGTGGAAGTTTATGTCTGTGCGTATACCAGTTTTTTTTAGATCTCTATTATTAAAGTTCCTCACTTTGAACTTAGTAATGTGGATAAAATATCATTAATCATTAATAAAATGCTTCCATAAACCAATGCATATCAACATTCAGACAGACTATATTATAGACATACCAAGATAGCTTTGAAAAAAAACTGCTTAAATGTATCCTACTTTTTCATCATCCTCAGTGAATGGGGCTCCTCCTGGGGTTTTGTTAATTGCCTGGGCAACACCGATGATCTCCCCGTCACTGCTGCGTATTGGCATACACAGCAAAGATTTTGTCTTATATCCAGTAAGCTTGTCTATTTCATCACTGAATCGTCTGTCCTACAAAAGACAAAAATATTAATGAACACAAGATTTTTAAGTTTTAAGCAGGTTTCTCTGTTTCAAACAACTATGGTCTCATGTACACAGACACTGTTTAAATAATCCCATCAACTTCAATGGAGTACTGTAGATGACAGTTCAGAGGCTGCGTATGATATGCTCTGCGTTTGTGTTTCTTTGGACGCAGCAGGACCTAACAATAATGTTTGGATTCCAGTCACAGTGGGTCAAAGTCTCTTTTCCCCAAATGTGAGTTTTGCATTCAAAAACATACATTTAAGTAGTGTTGCGTACAAATGTAAAAGGCTACATCAGACACAAACACCCATCTAGTCCTAATTCCGTCATTGTACTTTTTATTGACAGAAATAAAGAGGAATTCCAGACAGAATATTTTTTCTAGTTTTAGATTGAAAGGAAAGAATTACATTTATAATATAAAATAATTTTTATAATTTGTTGCTGTTAAGATTCACTCAATTTCTATCCTTTTCACTATTGCTGCTAGGACAGAAAGTGAGGGGAAATGCACAATGTAGAGGAGATCTCCCAATGGACAACAGCTTTCAAAGATGCAATTTCCCTTAATTTTAAGGAAATTTACCCTCCCTTCTTTGTGTCTCAGGGGCAAAAAGTGAGGGAAAAAATGTCCCATTTGGGACAACGACATCAATCAATACCTGAAACAGATTCTGATACTCCCAAAATTAAGATAAAACCTTTGACCCATCATGCAATACAGATTCATTTCATAACCACATGCTAAATATAAAACATAACTATAAAAGAGTATATCCAGCTCTGAACAATGGACTGTACAAAGAGAAATATTTAGGTTGCCCTTGCTGACCTTCTAAAAATGCTTTTTGCCTAGATGTCTCTATTTGCCTAGATTTTTCCAAGTCACAGACTTAGAAAAAGCTTGCACATGATGAAATTCAGTATAAAGTTAGAACTTGCATACTTGTTCAAAGTCAGTAACTCAGATATTACTAAAGTCACTGGATCAGCATGCCACCCTTGGATCCAGTATTTCCATACGTAGATGTCGGCATTTTTTCTTAGTGCAAGTTTTCTTTAACCGCTTAAGGACTGAGCCTCTTTCTGAGATTTGTTGTTTACAAGTTAAAAACATTTTTTTCCCTAGAAAATTACTTAGAACCCTCAAACATTATACATTTTTTTTCTAAAACCCTAGAGAATAAAATGGCGGTCGTTGCAATACTTTCTGTCACACCGTATTTGCGCAGCGGTCTTACATGCACACTTCTTTTGGAAAAAATACACTTTTTTGAATTAAAAAAATAAGACAACAGTAAAGTTAGCCCAGTTTTTTTTATATTGTGAAAGATAATGTTATACGCCGAGTAAATTGATACCCAACATGTCACGCTTCAAACTGCGTCCACTCGTGGAATGGAGACAAACTTTTATCCTTAAAAATCTCCATAGGCGACGTTTAAAAAATTCTACAGGTTGCATGCTTTGAGTTACAGAGGAGGTCTAGGGCTAGAATTATTGCACTCTCTCTACTGATCGTGGCGATACCTCACGTGTGCGGTTTGAACACCGTTTTCATATGTGGGCGCTACTCACGTATGCGTTCGCTTCTGCACATGAGCTCAGCGGGACAGGGCGCGTTTACATTTTTTTTTTCTTATTTATTTTACCTTTTATTTTTTTATTTTTATAATGTTCTTTTAAAAAAAAATTGTGTCACTTTTAATCCTATTACAAGGAATATAAACAAAAAAAGCATGACAGGACCTCTTAAATATGAGATCTGGGGTCAAAAAGACCTCAGATCTCATATTTACACTAAAATGCATTAAAAAAAATTGTCATTTGAAAAAAAAAATAAAAAATGGCCCTTTAAGAGCTATCCGCCCTGCAATGGTATGGAGATGGGTGGGCCATCTTCCCCTCACTCGTCTCCATACCCAGGAAGGAGAAGCATCCGATCACCTTCGCCGCTACCGACGGCTTCGGTAAGCGACGGAGGGCACCGGAAGCAGCGGGAGGGGGGGCCTTCTCCCGCCGCTGATAAAAGTGATCTTGCAGCGAATACGCCGCAGAGACCACTATTATCGGAAACCGGACCGCCCGCTGAAGAAGAGGATACTGGGTTTATGGCAGCTAGCTGCTGCCATAACAACGATATTCCTCTTCAAAGTGAGGACGTATATTGGCGTGCGGCAGTCTGAAAGTGGTTAAGCTGGCTGTACACCAATAAATTGTAGTAACACATTGTAATATGTGATGCACTTTTAGCCCTTCCTATTAGTGTCATTAGCAGTAGCCTCCCAACACTCAAGTAGAGTAGCTTGTAACACTTTGTAAATGACATGCATTGTAGTGTTTTACATTCCCAAAATGGTGGAGGGACTATTTTTCTTCAGTCATATGGTATGTTGGCAACCCTTTTAAATAGAATAGGCTGCCCTAATGCAACACCTGTTAACGTCTTAAATACTAAATGTTAACAAAGCTGCAGAAACACAAAGTAGCGAAAAAGTGTGAAGAGTCCTAAAAGTTTGGACTGTTTATAAACTGAGGGGAAAATAGCTATCTTAAAGTTTCATTAAACCCACATCATTAAAAACCACCAATAAATGCTGTATTTCATGCTGCTCATACTCACTCACTATGAGATTTGTTTTTTGTATTCTGCAAAAAACCTGGTTGATCCTGCTGTTCTCTATCTTCCCTGACTGTCCAAGTCCCCAATTCAGCTAGGGATTTTGCAGAGCAGTGTTGGTAGCTCTGCACATGCTCAGTTTTCAGTGAGTCCCTATGCTGAGCATTTGCTTCCTATCACATCTGAGCAGCCCATGTGACTATAGAGTCACACATGTGGGCGTATACACAGTGGTAAATGACAGCCCACTCCCTCCCTCCTCCTCCATGCTCACTAAACAGCTAAACACAATGGGGGCGGGATATTACATGTAGATTAATAGAGGCCTCGTATTCTAAGACACAGGCTGGAGGGGCGTGACACAGCCTGTCACTGGCACTCACACCATATTATTGCCAAAAAATAATAAAGATTTTATTTCAAATATATATTTGTGAGACAATTTAAAATAGTTTATTGGTACTAATTGTTTACTTTTACTCTGTTTTCCAAAGGCTGTTTTGTTTTTTTTGTTTTTGTTGAACATGTGACTGGTAGCAGAGGACTAGACTACTACTGTTACCCTGCAGACAGGCTGGGAATGAGCTAGGTCATGACAGTTGTATATCATTTAGTAAAAAAAGTACTTAGATGTTTTTTTTTTATTAAAATAAATACAATGCCATCATCCACATACAGAAAGAGAAGGGATCATGTAAATTAAACAGTGTGTGTTTAGTATCACTTTAAAGCGTATATAGAGCCAATTCTCTTTTGATTTTGGATACAGTAGGCAATAGGTTAGGACCCTAGTTTTTTTTTTTGCTTGGGAAGCTTTTCCTTCACGTCACATCCTAGAGACATACTGCTTCAAAGCAAGGGGATACCCCCTCTTAAACAACGGTCACCTAAACAGTTTTCCTCATTGGAAGATTTCCCCTCACCTCCGGTTCCTGTGACAAATTAAAACATTTTGGATTACATCTCGGATAGTTTTCACAGGGCCAAGATTAAAACCCGACAAAGGTCCTAACCCTTTGACTCTATGCAATAGATTGAAAAATATTGGCTTTATATACACTTTCCGATTTCATTTTTGCACACAGGAAAATTTTGGAACAAGTCTGAATCTGATTCTGAGTTATAAATATGACATAGAAATGATGGAAGTTTTAAAAAAGAGAAAAAAGATAAGCGTCTTTGGTTGTTTGCCATCTGTATGCCATCAATACAAAAAGACAAGTGTTCTGACGGCAGCCAGAAAGAAGTCCGACAGTCCAATAACATCTATAAAAGCTTTTTTTTTAAATTTCTGACAGCTTTACCACTCAGTGGGTACATAGGCATGCAGAATAACTGGCACTCTTTATCCTACATAAGTGAAACTACCTATAACCAGTGGTGTAGCATTTACAAAATAATGCATATCATGATAATTTGGACATATGTTTTAGCATAAGATGGAATGATGGCCTGACCCTCTTATTATGAGTTGTGAAGCTTGGTTAACATTCCTTTTTTGACATATCGTGTTTAACCACATTCAAGCTAATAACTTTTTACAGTTTATGTTCAAGGACAAAAATACACAAGAAGATAATTTTAACACAGTACATAAGCAGACTTGTAAGATTGCCTAAGATTGATAAGAATAGTTTTTTTTTCAACTAAATTGCAATAAATTGGCTATTCGTCTAGAATTAAGTAGCATGGAAAGTTTTATATTGTTAAAAAATAAGCAAAAGTCCATATAAGATAAATAGCAATTTAAAGAGACAACATGGTATTCATATTTCAAATGTTACAATATACTATTTCATAGAAAGTGAATGAGTAAGGTAAGGTAACTGAAGGGTAGGGTTGGCATGAATCAGTAAATTTAGTAAATTTTTTTTATTTTAACCATTTCCAGACCAGGCCTTTTCTGGCACTTTTTTTACGTGCAAAAATCTGTATTTTTTGCTAGAAAATTACTTAGAACCCCCAAACAATATACATTGTTAATTTCAGAGTCCCTAGAGAATACTGGGGGCACCTAAAAATATAATATATATATATATATATATATATATATATATATATATATATATATATATATATATTATATAAAATATAATATATATATATTATTATTTTTTTTTTAATTTATAAAAAATAAATTTGTTGCTTTGCAAAAAAAAAATTATGATCACTTTTATTACTGTTACAAGGAATGTAAACATCCTTGTGACAGCAATAGGCATGCAACAGGTACTCTTTACGGGGAGATCTGGGGTCTATAGTACCCCCAAATCCCTCCTCTGCCCTTTAAAGCATTCAAAACTCCAAGATCAGTGTTCTTGAATGCTTTTGATTTTTTTTTTAAATGACGTCTGCGTAAACTGAATGTGGTGTCAGGTCATCGCTTCCAGGTTATCATAACAGAGAGCCAATCAATCTGCTTTCTCTTCTTAACAGCATGCACATGAACTTACTGGCTTCTTGTAATTTTTCCTCTGTACAGGGACTGTAAAATGCTGATATCCGATCAAATGCAGGTATTTACACAGTGGCAGCCCGTCCATTAGGGGCGCTGCACCCTCTCTCCTCTCCACCCCCTATATGCAGTGGATAGATTCATGCATAGCATGAATCTTCCATGGCTGCCGTGTCCGCCCCCTACTCATGTGTCCGGCCCCTTTTGGGTCACCGGGCACATGAATTACAGCGGCCAGGGTTTTTTTTTAAGCACCTGATTAGAGCCATAGGCTATAATAGGCTTCAAAATAGCGTGGGCTCGGATCACAAAGTATGCGACCTGGAGCCCACCCAGGTGTGCTGCAACAACGAATGAATATTTGCTGTTGCAACACTGATCCTCCTCCCGGCCAATCTGGAAGCAGGTATGAAACCCATTTCTCGATTGACCAAAACATCAGGCGATCCTATTGGACACCTAGTGGCAGGAGGAGCAGAGAGGAGACACGCCACGGAGAAGACTCCAGGGGATGACACCGGAGCCTGCCACACTGGAAGATGGCCACAGCAGGTCTGACCGCTGCTCTCACCATCACCCGTATCCACGGTAAGGACAGCAGGTGGTGGAGGGGGGGTAGGTGGCAGTTGCTCTAGAACCGGGGGGGATTGTTTGCCGCCCCCCCCAGCCGCCTAACTGATTGCATTATAAACTGAGTGTAAATGCAATGATGTATTCATCATTACAGAGCTTCATCATTGTGTGTCTTTTATATCTGCCTGGAGTTCAGCTTTAAAGTGGTGATAAACTCAAATAGCCCAATATAAAATGACCACTTTAGGTAGTACAGCATGCGAGCAAAACTTGCTTGTCCTTAGTCTGCCTGTGAAAAGAGCAGCCTGTCAGATCAAATCCTCCCCCTGTGTTAATGACAAAAATCCTGACACCAGCAAAAAAATTGTGTTGCCACACCCCCTCACCTTTGATTGATGCTAAGCCACGCTACCTACTGTTTGTACATGTGTGAGGAGAGTCAGTGATGTCACAGCTCTGCCTCCGGAACACGCCCATGGAACAGAGACATTCAAGGGGCTGTGACAGGTGCTCCGATCCACAAAATAAGTATCCCCTGAAGACATGCATGCGCACAAAACGCGTTGGGAGGAGCTATGCACTGAGTTCACACCGCCGCTTCTGTTTTTGGGACTGGCGGCCATCTTAGTAAGTGAATGTCCCCACATGGTAGATTTACACTCTGCTATACCTGTAATCTTTGGTGTATTAATTTAATGGATGGATAGAAGCCGATTTTTAAGAATAAATTACTACACTATATACCCTTTTCTGTGGATCCGCTGTGGTGAGCATTCCACCCAGGCTTGATATATTGGTGGTGCTGGCGGCCCCCTGTGCGAGTGGAGGATTACACTGAGGATGGATTCCCATTCTGTGATGTCCTGTCAGTGCTAAAAACACGATTTGCTGCCCTTCTGATGCAGCTTAATAGCTGGTGAGTGTGCAAAGGTGGTGGTTTGGAGCAACATGTGGTGATATATTTGGACTGTTGGATAAATACTACACACAGACAACTGTTGGAGTTATTATTTACCACTAGAAAGAGTCACGTTTGTGGGACTTTCTATGCAATTTTTAAAGTCACTTTTTTTGTTGGTTATTTTGGTTATTTTTGTCATTAGTATATTATTTACACCATTGTGCGGCATTTCCACCTTCTGTTTAAACATCGCCACCCGATCTGTGCTTTGGACTGCAGGGGGAAAGTTTGCAGTGCTTTGATCAGTACTTCAAGTTTTTATGTTTGGATCACACTTCAATGGTAAATGTTATGTTAATATAACAGGCTCCACCATGCCAGGACTTGGATTGTGGAGAACGGCATGTGCAAATGTTACTGCATGCAATACAATTAAAACAAAGATTTATTAGACATACATTTCAAAGTGACAGTCCTGATCATTCCAACGTCACTCTAATAACCGTTTGTCTTATGCGTGATTGACTAAATAACAATGTTTCTTGGGAGAGAAGCAGTGGCAGCCTCTGTTGAAGAACATGACATACAAGTTCAATCTTTAAAGAAGTGGTATATCTACTCTACAATGCAGCTAATTTGCTCAAAAAATATTTCTATCTGTTTGTAAGCAGAAGCTGCCATCAAGACAACTGTCCCCAATCATCAACATTGTCAATCTTTGCTGAGACGTCTACTTTTAATCTGCAGAATGGTGGTCTCCAGGTACCTACAGGGCCTTTTGCAACTTATCCCAGTATTAAGATAAAATGCTCTCTAAAGTTTCAGTTAATAATGTCTATAACACTTACAATTCAAAGATTTTATCTGCCTAACCATTAAAAATATTACACAACTCTGATTGAAACTGTTTTTAAAAACATTATCAGGAAATAAGATACATTTTTATATGACTCTGCATATCAGAGTTGTTAGGGCAATGGTGTGATTCACATACAGTAACTATTTGCTATCATGGTGTTATGAATCTGCAGTAATGGTTTATGCTCTGACTATCTGCTTACCTTTCAGGTCTGTGTGTCTCAGCTTTAGAGACCGTGCCCCCACACCTGGGTGTTTAAGTATGAGCTCTCAGCATGGCTTCACCCCAGCCTCTCAACAGGAAACACTATTATCCCCGCGCACTACAAGCCAGCTTTAGCCGAGCAACAGTTGTGTCAAGGCTCTGTGTGGTGTCCTGCTGTATATTTATCTCTGACTTCCGTGTACCGACCTTGACGTGTTCTTCCTGACGATCCCTGTCTGCTAATAACCCCAACCTTTGCGTGCCTTTCTGCGTGCCTTTCTGATGATCCTTGTCTGTTAGTTGCCCTGACCTTGGCTTGTTCTCCTGACTATCCTGTGCTTAACCCCGAACTGGTGTTTTGGCTCTGTCCACCCGAGCCGGTCCAAGAGCATGAGCTGACGACCTGGAGTCAGCCCCAGGCTCTGGTGATGACCTGCTGGCTCTTAGACTCCGCGCCCTGGGGAATCTTACACTCTAGCTTCCTGCTTGGCCCATGTCAGTGTTCAGGTAGAGTTGCTTTCCTGAACCACCCAGAGCTCCATCGTCAGCAACCAGCCGAAGAGTCCACAATCTTAGCGGTGCTCTCCTAATCCCAGCGGTGTGCATCTGTCACCTGGCCACAGGTGACCTGACAGTTTGGACCCGGTGGATTCCAGCTTATCTAACTTCCTGGGACTCTTCCAGGATACTTTCGAGGAACCGGGTTGTGTCTCTTCAGCGGCCAGTGCCCTTTTACGTCTCCGCCAAGAGTCTTCTTCGGTGGGACAGTATGCCCTTCACTTTCGCATTTTAACTTCTGAGCTGAGCTGGAATAATGAGGCCTCTCTAACAGAGTAAAGGATGAGTTGGCGGGAAGAACCATTCCTCAGGTCTGGATGATGTAATCTCCCTCTGAAATCAGATCGATATTCGCTTCCAGGAGAGGACCCTAGAGAAAAGGAGTCAGTACCTCATGGTCCTTAGGCAGCCCGAGCTCCCCTCTCCTCAATGCGTGGAGCATCCCTCACCAGCTGTGGAACCTATGCAGCTGGACTGGCCTAGGTTACACCCTGAAGAGCGTGCTAGGCACAGAACTCTGGTCTTGTGTTCAGTGGCGGCTGGTGAAGTTTTAGGATGGGGGGGCGCCAGACCCCGCCCTTCCTTTTTGACCCCTCCCACTTGGTGAAAATAGGCGTGGTTGTTATGGTGGCAGGATGATTGAAGCGCATTATTTCTATTTTTACATTGTAATATAAAATTAAATCATTCAACTCACCATAATGCAGAATCAGTGGGAGCCCCGAGTGTGTCACTAGCCACGTCGCCTACAACCAGATGCCATCAGGCATCCCCAGCAGTCTGTCCTTACATCAGGTGCCCCCAGCGGAGTCCCTCCTTACATGCAGCCTGAGTCACATCAAATGCAGCCTCTGTCACATAAAATGCAGCCTCTGTCCCCCCAAATGCAGCTTCTGTCTCCCCAAATGCAGCCTCTGTCCCCCCCCAAATGCAGCCTCTGTCCCCCCCCAATTGCAGCCTCTGCCCCCCCCAAATGCAGCATGCCTGTGTCCCATTACATGCAGCATGCCTGTGTCCCATTAAATGCAGCCTCTGTTCCCATTAAATGCAGCCTCTGTTCCCATTAAATGCAGCCTCTGTCCCCCCCAAATGCAGCCTCTGCCCCCCCCCCAAATGCAGCATGCCTGTGTCCCCCCCTAAATGAAGCCTCTGGCCCCCCCAAATACAGCCTCTGCCCCCCCAAATGCAGCCTCTGTCCCCCCCCAAATACAGCCTCTGCCCCCCCAAAATGCAGCCTCTGCCCCCCCCAAAAATGCAGCCTCTGCCCCCCCCAAATGCAGCCTCTGTCCCCCCCAAATGCAGCCTCTGTCCCCCCCCAAATACAGCCTCTGCCCCCCCCAAATACAGCCTCTGTCCCTCCCTAAAATACAGCCTCTGTCCCCCCACAAAATGCAGCCTCTGCCCCCCCCAAATTCAGCCTCTGCCCCCCCCCCCAAAGGCAGCCTCTGTCCCCCCCATGCAGCCTCTGTCCCCCCCATGCAGCCTCTGTCCCCCCCCAAAATGCAGCCTCTGCCCCCCCCAAATACAGCCTCTGCCCCCACCAAATACAGCCTCTCCCCCCCAAATACAGCCTCTACCCCCCAAAATACAGCCTCTGCCCCCCCCCAAATGCAGCCTCTATCCCCCCAAATACAGCCTCTATCCCCCCCCCAAAATACAGCCTCTGCCCCCCCAAATGCAGCCTCTATCCCCCCCAAAATGCAGCCTCTGCCCCCCCAAATGTAGCCTCTGTCCCCCCAAATGTAGCCTCTGTCCCCCCAAAATGCAGCCTCTGCTCCCCCAAATACAGCCTCTGTCCCCCCCACAAATACAGCCTCTACCCCCCCCAAAAATACAGCCTCTGTCCCCCCCAAATTCAGCCTCTATCCCCCGCAAAATGCAGCCTCTGTCCCCCCCCAAAATGCAGCCTCTGCCCCCCCAAATGTAGCCTCTGTCCCCCCCCCCAAAATGCAGCCTCTGTCCCCCCCCCCCAAAATGCTGCCTGTCCCCCCCAATACAGCTTCTGTCCCCCCAAATGTAGCCTCTGTCCCCCCCATTCTCCACACAGCGGTACTTACCTTGGGTCTCCTGCGGTGTCCTCCTCCTCACACTGGCACCAGCATTCTTCCTGTTTCCTCTCTCGGGCGCAATGAGAGAGCGAAGCAGGGCAGATGTCAATCAAATCTGAAGTGTCGAGTAGCTTCCGTCTGGCGCCTGTAGTATCTATTACTATGGCCGGGCGGAAGCTACTCAGCGCTTCAGAAAACGCCACAAGGCGGGCTAAACACCCGCAAATGCAGCGCCACGTCTGCAATCTTGTGATTGCATAGACGTGGCGTTTCCCATAAGTGCACTGTGTCCGGCGTCCGAACACAGTGCACTTAAGGACCTTTCCTTTTTTTTTTTAAAGGGCCAGTAATAAAAAAAATTTATTTTCTTTTTTACTTTTTTTTGCTGCCTGGAGGGGGGGGCGCCCAGGCGCCACCTATGGACGGCCGCCACTGCTTGTGTTTCTACTGTGGGGCAAAGGTCATTTTCAGGGACACCTGCTCTCTCCGTCTGGGAAACGTGGGTCCATTATATCTGGAAGGTGGCTTAATAGACCCAGGAAAATCACCTTCATCATCCCGTCTCCTCCTTTCTGTGCTCCTCCATGTCAACGCTTCCCTTCGTGTGGTCGCGGCCTACCTGGTTTCCAGAGCCGCTGGCAATTTCATTGACTGGGGAACTGCGTATTCCATGAAAATTCCTCTTTCACCTCTCACCACTCCGCTGGTGGTCTCGGCGATTGATGGCACTGTTCTTCCTTCCAGACCCTCCCTGTCAAGATGTCTATAGGGGTACTCCACCAGGAGTGGATATCTTTTCCTGTGCTACCTAAAGCCTCAACCCCCATTGTATTGGGCATTCCTTGGTTACAGCTCCATTCTCCACACATTGACTGGTCTATTGGGCAGATCCTGGCTTTGGGTCCCTCTTTTTCTCATCCTGCCTACTCAAGGTTACCCCAAAGGAGAGAATTCCTGTGGCCACCACAACAGTATCTCCTGCTCTTCCTGCTGTATATAGCAAGTTCTGGGATGTATTCTGCAAAAGATCGGCTGAGGTACTTTCTCCTCACAGGCCTTTTCACTGTGCCATTGACCTTGTTCCCAGAGCAACCCTGCCAAGGGGCCGGACCTATCCCTTGTCCATTCCAGAGACCCAGGCCCTGTCTGAGTTATGTTGCGGAAAATCTAAAGAGAGGGTTCATTCAGAATTCCTAATCCCCTGCGAATACAGCCAAATACTGCAAAATCCCCTGCAAATACAGCCTCTGCCCCCCCCCCCCAAAAATACAGCCTCTGTCCCCCCCCCAAATGCAGCCTCTATCCCCCGCAAAATGCAGCCTCTGTCCCCCCCCAAAATGCAGCCTCTGCCCCCCCAAATGTAGCCTCTGTCCCCCCCCCAAAATGCAGCCTCTGTCCCCCCCCAAAATGCTGCCTGTCCCCCCCAATACAGCCTCTGTCCCCCCAAATGTAGCCTCTGTCCCCCCCATTCTCCACACAGCGGTACTTACCTTGGGTCTCCTGCGGTGTCCTCCTCCTCACACTGGCACCAGCATTCTTCCTGTTTCCTCTCTCGGGCGCAATGAGAGAGCGAAGCAGGGCAGATGTCAATCAAATCTGAAGTGTCGAGTAGCTTCCGTCTGGCGCCTGTAGTATCTATTACTATGGCCGGGCGGAAGCTACTCAGCGCTTCAGAAAACGCCACAAGGCGGGCTAAACACCCGCAAATGCAGCGCCACGTCTGCAATCTCGTGATTGCATAGACGTGGCGTTTCCCATAAGAGCACTGTGTCCGGCGTCCGAACACAGTGCACTTAAGGACCTTTCCTTTTTTTTTTTAAAGGGCCAGTAATAAAAAAAAATTTATTTTTTTTTTTTACTTTTTTTTGCTGCCTGGAGGGGGGGGGGGCGCCCAGGCACCACCTATGGACGGCCGCCACTGCTTGTGTTTCTACTGTGAGGCAAAGGTCATTTTCGGGGACACCTGCTCTCTCCGTCTGGGAAACGCGGGTCCATTATATCTGGAAGGTGGCTTAATAGACCCAGGAAAATCACCTTCATCATCCCGTCTCCTCCTTTCTGTGCTCCTCCATGTCAACGCTTCCCTTCATGTGGTCGCGGCCTACCTGGTTTCCAGAGCCGTTGGCAATTTCATTGACTGGGGAACTGCGTATTCCTTGAAAATTCCTCTTTCACCTCTCACCACTCCGCTGGTGGTCTCGGCGATTGATGGCACTGTTCTTCCTTCCAGACCCTCCCTGTCAAGATGTCTATAGGGGTACTCCACCAGGAGTGGATATCTTTTCCTGTGCTACCTAAAGCCTCAACCCCCATTGTATTGGGCATTCCTTGGTTACAGCTCCATTCTCCACACATTGACTGGTCTATTGGGCAGATCCTGGCTTTGGGTCCCTCTTTTTCTCATCCTGCCTACTCAAGGTTACCCCAAAGGAGAGAATTCCTGTGGCCACCACATCAGTATCTCCTGCTCTTCCTGCTGTATATAGCAAGTTCTGGAATGTATTCTGCAAAAGATCGGCTGAGGTACTTCCTCCTCACAGGCCTTTTCACTGTGCCATTGACCTTGTTCCCAGAGCAACCCTGCCAAGGGGCCGGACCTATCCCTTGTCCATTCCAGAGACCCAGGCCCTGTCTGAGTTATGTTGCGGAAAATCTAAAGAGAGGGTTCAGTCAGAATTCCTAATCCCCTGCGGGAGCAGGGTTATTTTTTGTAGCCAAGAAGGATGGGACCTTAAGACCCTGCATTGATTATAGAGGCTTAAACGCTCTGACGACCAAAAACCGATACTCTTACCCTTAATATCAGAACTGTTCAACAGATTGAAAAGTGCCTCCATTTTGACTAAGTTGGATCTCAGGGGTGCATTCAATCTGATCCGGATACGAGGGGTGATGAATGGAAAACAGCCTTTAACACTAGAGATGGGCATTATGTATACTTGGTTATGCCCTTTGGCCTGTGTAATGCTCCAGCTGTGTTCCAAAACTTTGTCAACAAGATCTGCTTTATCATGTTGTTGTCATCTATTTGGATGACACTCAACTTTTCGGAAAATCTGCTTGTTCACAGAAACCATGTCCGAATTGTACTTCAGCGCCTTCGAGAAAATAATCTGTATGCCAAGCTGCAGAAATGTTCTTTCGAATGTTCGGAGGTTCTATTTTTGGGATGCTTTGTCTAGTTTGGGTCTTCGTATGGATCCTGGAAAGTTCTTGGCCTTTTTCTGCCAGCCTCAAGGCCACACAGCGCTTTCTTGGGTTCACTAATTATTACAGGCAGTTCATTTGGAATTACTCTTCCATTGCTGCGCCTATTATTGCCTTGACCAAGAAGGGTGCGAATGTGAAGGAGTGGCCCCCTGAAGCTGTCTCTGCATTTCATGACTTGAAGCAGGCCTTTGTTTCTGGACCTTTGTTGAGGCAACCTAACCCTGGGGATCAATTTTTCTATTACGTACAAACCTGGTTCCTGCAATAGCCTGGCTCATACACTCTCTAGGTCTTTTGACATTCAGGATGAGGAGACCACCTCCAAACCTGAGTCGATCATTCCTACCTCATATATTCTTGCCCATTCTACTATGGACTCAAAAATTCCTCCTGGCAAGACCTTCGTTCCAACCAAGTTAGGAACTAAGATCCTTTGTTGAGGCCATGATTCCAAGGCGGCAGGTCATCCTGGGGCCTTCCGATCTTTCTTCCTCATCAGCCACCACTACTGGTGGCCTACATTTCGTTCTGATGTTAAAGACTACGTTAAGGCTTGTCATGTCTGTGGCCAGTATAAATCCTCCACGCAAGCTCCTGCTGGCCTTCTCATGCCTTTGCCCTTTCCTGAGGAGCCCTGGACTCACATCGCCATGCATTTTATCACCGACCTTCCACCTTCTGAGAAGATTATGATCATTTGGGTGGTAATTGATCGATTCTACAAGATGGCTCATTTTATTCCTCTTGCTGGTCTCCCTTCTGCTCCTGCCTTGGTCCCCATTTTGTTTGATTTTCCGCCTCCATGGAGTTCCTTCCCATGTTGTTTCGGAAAGGGGTGTTCAGTTCACTTCTCACTTTTGAAGAGCCTTTTGCAATCCCTCAACATTACCTTGGATTTTATCTCTTCTTACCATCCTCAATCTAATGGTCAAACTGAGAGGGTTAATCAGGAGTTATGCTGCGTACACACGAGCGGACTTTCCGGCATACTTGGTCTGGCGAACCAGAGTCCGCCGGACAATCCGACCGTGTGTAGGCTCCGGCGGACTTTTCCAGCGGACTTTTTCCCAAAAGCCCGCCGGACCTAGATTTGAAGCCTAGATTTGGACCTAGGTTTTAAATCTTTCCGTCGGACTCAGTTACTGGCGGAAAGTCCGCTCGTCTGTGTGCTGGTCCGACGGAAAGCCCGCTCGTCTGTATGCTGGTCCAACGGACCAGATACAACGCAAGGACAGGGTATTGCATTTCGCGCTCACGGCAATAGGAAAAACAAATTTTCCTATTGCGGCAAGCGCGGGGCATACCAGGCCCTTAGGTCTGGTATGGATTATAAAGGGAACCCCCTACGCCAAAAAAACGGCGTGGGGTCCCCCCTAAAATCCATACCAGACCCCGATCCAAGCACGCAGCCCGTCCGGTCAGGAAAGGGGGTGGGGACGAGTGAGCGCACCCCCCCCTCCTGAACCGTACCAGGCCGCATGCCCTCAACATGGGGGGTGCCTTGGGGGAGAGGGGGCCCCCCACCCCAAAGCTCCTTGTCCCCATGTTGATGAGGACAAGGGCCTCTTCCCGACAACCCTGGCCGTTGGTTGTCGGGGTCTGCGGGCGGGGGGCTTTTCGGAATACGGGAGCCCCCTATAATAAGAGGGCCCCCAGATCCCGGCCCCCCACCCTATGTGAATGAGTATAGGGTACATGGTACCCCTACCCATTCACCTAGGGAAAAAGCGTCAATAATAAAACACACTACACAAGTTTTTAAAATAATTTATTAAACAGCTCCGGGGGGTCTTCCTCCGGCTTTAGGGGTCTTCTTCCAGCTTCGGGGGTCTTCTTCCGGCTTCGGGGGTCCCTCTGGTTCCTCTTCTCCCGGCGTCCGGTTGGTTCTTCTCCGCTCCCTCCGGCCTCTTCTCCCGGTGTTCCAGTTCTTCGGCCGGCTCCTCCGCTGTCTTCAGGCCGCTCTTTTGCCAGCGGAGGTCCGGACTTCTGGGCTTCTTGTCTTCTTCCCTCTTCTCCAGATGTTGACACGACGCTCTCTCCAGCTGGACTGCTCTCTGAGCGCTCCGTTGTGACTTATATAGGCAGAAACCCCGCCCCCTTATGATGTCACAGTCCCTGGGCATGCTGGGACTGTGACATTTTAGGGGAGCGTGGTCAACATCACCCGGTGACCACGCACCCTAAAACGTCACAGTCCCAGCATGCCAAGGGACTGTGACATCATAAGGGGGCAGGGTCTCTGCCTATATAAGTAACACAGAAGTATGTCGAGTACTTTGCGGGGGGGGGCAATGATATGCCAGAAACTGTTTAAGAAACATTTTTTCCTAAAATTTTTGACTTAAACTGAAAGAAA
The DNA here is from genome assembly GCF_042186555.1 of Aquarana catesbeiana. Taxonomy (NCBI): domain Eukaryota; kingdom Metazoa; phylum Chordata; class Amphibia; order Anura; family Ranidae; genus Aquarana; species Aquarana catesbeiana. The sequence continues at coordinate 328,020,941 of NC_133329.1, read as the reverse complement.
ATTTCCTTTGATTTACTGCATGGGTTTCTTTTAGCTGTCTCCTAGGTTCTCCAATGGGCTTTTATTTTTGGCCATTTTTATCAACAGTGCAAACGTAATTTATTTGATACATGAGGTGACAATCTCTTTTTCAGCGAACTATTATTATGTTGTGGGTCTACTACACACACACACACACACCTTGTTTTTGTTGTTAATGTATGTAATGCATTACTGAGAAAAATATTCATCATTTTCAGCACCATGAATGAATTTTGGTGAGTCACGAAAATGCCCTGATTGTGGAAAAATATAAAGGACCGTGGGAGTTATTTACTAAAGGAAAATCCACTTTGCACTCCAAGTGCACTGCAAAAGTGCACATGAAACTGCACTTGAAACTGCCTGGAAAGTGCACTTGTAGTGCAAAGTGGATTTCCCTTTATTAACCCCCATTTCAGTGTAAACACCAACTTAGTCCAAAAAATGATATTGAGCATTGAAAGAAGCCACACATTGTTGAGTACAAAACTTTTTACTCTTTGCACATTCACATGTGAGTTAGAAAAGAGTTTTTGAAACAACCAACATATTTTAGTAAGAACATTTTTTTTTTGGACAGTACAAATAGCCTTTTTTGTGTTAAAACAGGCATGTTTAAAACCATAAAACAATACACAACTCAGGAACTTCCAAAGTTCAACTTTGACAAAGTGAAGGCAATATCAGACATTAGTATGTCCAAACTGTGTTGATCTTGCCTTCATCAGATAGGGTGATGTCACCCCTGTGAAAGCCAAATTTTGAAGATGCACACAAATTGACAGTCAAAATGGGGATTTCCCTCCTGATACCTTGCCTAATGTCAACATGTGCTAGCTCCCATCATGGGGGATCAATGGACGTTTCTCCGGGGTACAACCCCTTCCTCTCAGCTACCATAGTTGCAAGGAAGGGGTTGCACCCCCAAAACCCGTACCTTGATATCCCATGATGGCAGATAGCACATGTTGACACACTGTGTGCATCAAATTTGGCTTTCAAAATTTTGGAGAAAAGTTAGAAAAAGAGAAACAAGTTTAGAAATGTTGGTGTGTTTTTGATTCTGCCTAAAACATCAATGATGTTTTTGAGTCTTTTTTCCACATCATTGATCTCCTCCTTGATCTTCTGTAAATCACGATTGCACACCATGATCTCCCCGATGAGGATGTGTGCACTTGCACTTGTGAAATAAGAATCTTCTTCCACAACATCCACATCACCTAAAATAAAAAAACACACCATGTATTATAAATATGCAGGAATCCATCTATTACCTGAAGCGGTGGTCTCAGACACTCACCTGTTGTGGTCACTATTTTGCCCACTTCATAAACCTCTCCTTCCTCCACATCTGGTTGTTGGTTTTGGATTTACCCTTCTTTAGGAGGTTGGGGGTCCCTGGTGACCTCAGATGTCCTGAGTCTTTTCTCCCCTATGTGAATAAAATAAAGGTATACTTAGCACACAGATTTTTGATGCAAGAAATAGGAATATGAAACATTGTTTGGAAGTGTCGTACAATTGTCTGTTTTGGCAGAGTTCAAAGCTGAACACATGATTTTTTCACATTCTTCAAGCTGGAATACTTACCTTTTTGGGAAGTTTCACACAAGGAGACATCCCTAGTACCCAGTGGAGCACCTGTGTGGGACACCCTAAAAAGTTTGTTCTGGTGTTCCACACTAGTGCTCCTGCGTCCAGATGTGTAAACAGCTGCTGAGTGTCCTCTCCTTACACCGAATTAAGTTTACATTTCATTTTAGTTATAAACCCATCTAGACAACAATGTACTAAACGTATTTTAAGACAAATAGGCATGAACAAATGTAGTTAACCTGCATCTGCCAAAAACATTGTATTAGTGGGCGAACGAACGATGTTTACTAAGAGCGATTACTGTGCCCACGCCCCTGAAACTTGCCATGTTATACTGTACAACAGTAAAGAAAAGCACATGGAGCAGCACGAATGTAATAAGAAGAATAGGAACACACGACAAAATACTTTTTTGCAGCACTCTCTTGATTCTTCTGTACTGATCCTGCTCCCTCAATTTGAGGTCTGACCATTGTTTCCTCAGTTGATCCTTGGATCGTCGAACCCCAAAATTCTTCTGCACACTTTTCACAACTTTAGTCATGATCTTGGTCTTTCTCACATTTGGGTTTGGGTAAGGTCCATGTTTCCCGTCATAGTCGGCCCTCTTGAAGATGTCCACCGTCTCCACCATCTCTATAAAGGCCATATTTGAGGCCTTCAATATCCTCCGGTATTGGGACATTTGTGGCTCCGGCCTTTTCTCGTCATTGCTGCTCCTCTGAGGCACCTGCTCTGTCTCCGCCATGTGCTCTCCCACTGCGCCGAAAGACAAGGGGGGGATAGACTAGAAAGAATGTCTGGGGCGGGCGGAGTTTCAAGCATGCGCAGTGTATATAAAGCATAACACGCGTGCGTTGAACATACGATCTGTGAGAGCAGGAAGGTGTATCGGAAGCGCCGATCGTTTAAACGAAGGTAGAATTTTAACTTGGTGCATCAGTGGCCTATACTACTTCTAGATTGAGGCCTATATTGGGACAAGATTAGGAGAGTTTAGCCTGACATTAGGGTTTGTCTTGTGTTGTTGGAGTGAAGAAGTGTGGCGCTAATGGGTAGTGGGACTCCTGTCGCTAAAACAGGTAGAAAAAGTGGTTAGGAGAGAGTGAAAACTCCTTTAGTGTAAAAGTGTTTGTAAGGTATACATAAAAATATATATTGGGTAATAAACACAGTACAAGTGAAAACCCAGTATGTGTTAAAGAATATAAAAAACTCAGTAAAAAAGAAAATTTAAAAGAAACTAGTTAAGAAACAATCAAAAATTTATGGTACAGCAAATACATATCAATGCAAGGTGAGCTGAGTGTGTTAATCCACAGAATTGGAGTTCAATGGAGGTGGTAGATCAGAAAAAGAGCACCGGTATCCCTAAGGGGAAAAAATACAAAAAATATATATACAGAGGAACTCAAAAGTCTTTTAAATGGCAAGATGGGATAGTCTCATTCAATCCCACAGGTAATTAGATGTGAACTGTCTTCTCAAGAGGTAACCTGAGGGTTATTGGGAAAGGACCCGACCAATGTGTTGGATCTTGGCTCAAATGGATAATTCCCACCAGGAGACAGGCAGAAGCAAAAAGCAAAAGAATGCCCTTACCAGATCCGGTGGACTCACGGGCCGTAGCGGTGAGTCAAACGAGCCTGTACCGTTAAACGGTGTGGGGTAAAGGTGTGTGGGAGAACTTGTAAACCATCTTGTCAGCAGTCCTCATACGAAGCACCGATTTGGAGTCCGGGATCCCCAGGGTATGGTTCCGATCAGCAGATCACCGTTTCCTCGTCTGCTGCTTCTTCCAGCAACTTCTCCTCTCTACTTCCCCCCGACTCACCTCTCACCCAGAACTTCCTGTCTGTAGCTGTAGTCTGTAGGATGTCAGCTACAGACAGGAAGTTCTGGGTGAGAGGTGAGTCGGGGGGAAGTAGAGAGGAGAAGTTGCTGGAAGAAGCAGCAGACGAGGAAACGGTGATCTGCTGATCGGAACCATACCCTGGGGATCCCGGACTCCAAATCGGTGCTTCGTATGAGGACTGCTGACAAGATGGTTTACAAGTTCTCCCACACACCTTTACCCCACACCGTTTAACGGTACAGGCTCGTTTGACTCACCGCTACGGCCCGTGAGTCCACCGGATCTGGTAAGGGCATTCTTTTGCTTTTTGCTTCTGCCTGTCTCCTGGTGGGAATTATCCATTTGAGCCAAGATCCAACACATTGGTCGGGTCCTTTCCCAATAACCCTCAGGTTACCTCTTGAGAAGACAGTTCACATCTAATTACCTGTGGGATTGAATGAGACTATCCCATCTTGCCATTTAAAAGACTTTTGAGTTCCTCTGTATATATATTTTTTGTATTTTTTCCCCTTAGGGATACCGGTGCTCTTTTTCTGATCTACCACCTCCATTGAACTCCAATTCTGTGGATTAACACACTCAGCTCACCTTGCATTGATATGTATTTGCTGTACCATAAATTTTTGATTGTTTCTTAACTAGTTTCTTTTAAATTTTCTTTTTTACTGAGTTTTTTATATTCTTTAACACATACTGGGTTTTCACTTGTACTGTGTTTATTACCCAATATATATTTTTATGTATACCTTACAAACACTTTTACACTAAAGGAGTTTTCACTCTCTCCTAACCACTTTTTCTACCTGTTTTAGCGACAGGAGTCCCACTACCCATTAGCGCCACACTTCTTCACTCCAACTTTCACTTTGCAACGGTCATATTGCTGTGTTGGCTGCTTCACTTCCATCCAAGAGCTGGCGCAACTTTTACATTTTTTCCTTACACTTTTTTGTCTTGTGTTGTGTCTTGCAGATAAAATGGATCTATTGAATGATCAGGACTTTATCCCCATATTCATTGATATGTACAGGGAGCTGCCCTGTCTGTGGCAGGTAAACCACCCCTTTTATAACAATAAAACAAAGAGGAAGGCAACGCTGGATCAATTGCTGGAATATGTGAAGCCAGTGATCCCCACGGCAGACATCCCCTATTTGAAGGCCCTAATTGGTGGCATGAGGAGCACATATAATAGGGAGTGCAAGAAGGTCCAGGATTCCCAGAGATCAGGAGCTGCAGCAGATGACATTTATGTACCCAGGCTGTGGTACTATGACAGACTGCATTTTCTGGCAGGCCAGACTGAACCCAGGCCTGCACTCTCCAGTCTTCTTTCAAGGCTTCCTTCCGCCTCAGCTGAGGCTTCCTACGTCCAACCTGGGCCTTCCAGCCAGGAAGAAGTGGAGGAACCCAGCTTGAGCCAGGTATAGCATTGTTCAACATATTTCTAGTCAAATCATTAATGATGTTAACTAGATGCTATTATTGATCAGTAATTTCTGATTTTCCAAAGGGTTTTACATATCAATAGACAGTGGTGGCCACAAATGATTGGGACAAGAATGAAAAATGCTGGTGTGATTGATGAACCAAAAACGAAAACTGTCCCTTTTTCATACACAGGAAAGCCTCAGCCAGGCTGTGGAAAGTGGCAGCCAGGAGGTGGCCGGGCCCAGTAGCCTGCCCGAATCCCAGGTCCCTCCCCTCCGCCTTCCACAAAAAAGTGCCAGGAAGAGGAGTAACCTGGAGGAGGCAGCACTTGGCCTATTTCTGAAGGCTACTGCGGCCCTCAGAAACCCCCCCCCCCAGTCTTCAAGAGGACTATGCCTACATGGCAGCCTGCAAAATGCTGGAAATGGAGGAAGGCCAACGCCTCTTCTGTGAGGAAGTTATGTTACAAGCCCTAAATAAGGGTTTGCGGGGTGAACTCACAAGCCAAAGCCACGTTTGTGAGTTGAACCATGGTCCTCCTCCTCCTGCTACAACTACAACACCAGAGACACAGCCTGGAAGCAAGCCTGGAAGGAAGTGTTAAAGGAAGACAAGAGTGATGGCCGGGGTTCAGTCTGGTCTGACAAAAGACTCAGGCTGTAGTAAGACTACAGCCTGGGGACATATATGTCATCTGCTGCTGTTCCTGATCTCTTGTAGTCCTGGACCAGATTGTGCTCACTATTATAAGGACTCCTTAGGCCAACAATTTTGACTGTAAAATAATTGATGTGTGCCCTGGGGTACAAAGGCTTCGCAAATTTCGCCAGTTTCTCCAGCGTTGCTTTCCTCTTTATTTTGTTATGACCCAGAATAAATGGCTATTTCTTTTTCACAAATACTTGCCTATGTGTTTTACTTCAAAAAGGACAGTTTGTTTGTGAGTAGGCAGGTACAATTCAAAAATAGAATATCAAATTAACAAGGGACACCAACACAAACCAACCAAGAGAATGTGCTGCATTAAAAGATTTAAAAATTTGCAGCGCAACGAATGTCCTATCTCCATTACGAACGCTAGTTTTACCAGAACAAGTGCTTCCATCTCGTACTTGATTCTGAGCATGCGTGGAAATTTGTGCGATCGGAATTTACGAGAACGGATTTTGTTGTCGGAAAATTTGAGAGCCAGATCTCAAATTTTTTGTGTCGGAAATTCCGATGGAAAATATCCGATTGAGCCTACACACGGTTGGAATTTCCAACAAAAAGCTCCCATCGAACATTTTTCGTAGGAAAATCCGACCGTGTGTACGGGGCATTAGTCTCGGCTCATCACGATGATTGGTCATCACTTCTTCCGTGGGCAGAGTTCTCTCACAATATTCTTGTTAACGTCAGTTCTCAGAAGACACCCTTTGTCACAGTTTAAGACATCCTCGGCTCCCTCTTCCTATGACCTGGTTTACTGACATCCCAGTTTTGGCTACTATTCAGGAATCATTCAATTCCATGTGAGTTGACGTTCATGATTCCCTCCAGACAGCTGCTAACAAATTCAAGAGTTTTGCTGAACATCGCAGGCATAAGCCACCTCCTCTACAGCCAGAAGACAAAGTCTGGCTTTCTACTAGAAACATCAGACTCCAGGTTCCTTCTCTGAAATTTGCCCAAAGATTTATTGGTCCTTACACTATAATTTTGAAGCTGAATCCTGTTTGTTTTAAACTCCAGATCCCTAAAAGCCCCAGGATCTCAAACTCCTTTCATGTATCCCTTCTGAAACCTTTAGTTCTCAATAAGTTCTCTTATCCTTTCCCTACTTCGGCTCTAGTCTCTGAGGATGATCTAGAGTACAAGGGTAATCAAATTTTGGATTCTCGCTTCTGTAAGGGTGTTCTTCAATATCTTGTGGATTGGAAAGGTTTTGGTCCTGAGGAGAGGTCTTGGATTCCTGCATCTGAAATCTTCACACCTTGTTTTCTGAGAGAGTTCCCCTCCAAGCCTGGTTCCAAGCGGGGGAGGCGGAGGTCTTGTAAGGGGGGGGTACTGTCGTGAATTTGCAGTAATGGTTTACACTCTGACTGTCTGCTTACCTTTCAGGTCTGTGTGTCTCAGCCTTAAGAGACTGTGCCCACACCTGGGCGTTTAAGTATGAGCTCTCAGCATGGCTCCACCCCAGCCTCTCAACAGGAAACACTATTTAACCCAGCGCACTACAAGCCTGCTTTGCCCTAGCAACAATTGTGTCTAGGCTTCTGTGTGGTGTCCTACTGTATGAAAGGTGACTCTTTTCCCAGTTGAAGCCTGTTACAGGGAAAAAGCAGGCTGGTGCTGACCGCCGCTGTGTTTGTTTGTTCATGCTGACATTAAGCTGCCTAGATGTAAGTGTTTACTTGTTTTAATAAATGGTTTTATAAAGGTAATACACTACGGAGGCTTTCCTCTTCTCTTCATATATTGGGAATAACTGTCACCAGATCTCCAAACATTGGCTATCACGGAGTCATTATCTTGAATACCAGTGAATTAAAACCTCTTCCCCAGCCCTGCCATTGAGTGCTCTGGATTTTAAGCAAGCAAATGTGATCTCTATTATCTGAGAACTACTATCTCTGGTAAGAGGCATGTGCATGCGGTGAGGGGATCTGTCTGAGCACCATATTTATTTGGATCGCTTTAGGAACTTTTGGCACCATTGAATTATTCATATTTCACATTAGTGGGTGTTCACTCAGTTAATCCCCTTTCAAATGGGTCTTTTTGGACTAATTTATGGACACATTTTTTGTTTGAAAAGACTCTTTTCTTTTTATTAATTTTTCTTTTTTCACAGAGTGTTTGATTCTATTATTGATTTACACTTCAATGTTCAATATTTTGAACATTATAATCTATGGGCCTGGGCTATCATTAGTAAGTTTGCAGAATAATGATATTTTCAAAAAGTTAAACTTTTCACTGAAAAAGTGAAAAAAAAGCGGAGTGTGAAAACACAGTAACAAAATGTATCATCAATGCTGGATAGCATATTGTCAAAATATAATCCTAATCCTTGGTAGTGAAGTATAAAAATGTAATCCAAATTCCTCAACAAGTCATCATCCTAATCCTTGGCAGCTCAACAGAACAAATATAATCCTAATCCCTGGTAACTAAGTGAAGAAATAAATTAACCAACCCCAAGAGATTCAGTAGAAACAGACATAGAGTACTGTAAAATGTAGTGTACTACTTTGGTATTCTTGATAGCACTTCAACAGTAGATAACAGTATGTGGATGCTAAGTAAAAGATTCACAGTTGTACATTTCAGGAACGCTATCTATAGACAACATAAAGCTGTACAAAAAACACAGTCACTTCCAGTGCTAGTAGGTCTTCCAAGGTGTGGAGTAAGAGATGTCAGATAAAATGGTGGTGTGAAGGTATATATGGTATCCAAAACTGGGTGGATGCTGCCTTCCTCAGATGGAGTAATCCGAAAGGAACTACAAGAAAAACAGAAATGGAAGGCAGACCTAGTGCATTACCAAATATAATTTAATAATAAGAAATTTTTATATAAAAGTGGGTACTCACAAAATGCAACTGACAAAAGGCCATAAACACAGTGTATGGACATGCACAGAACACGGGGTACAGCTAATGCGTTTTGGGGGCGCACCCCCTTCCTCAGAGCTAGGCTAGTCTCGTACACCATGGGCAAGCGCTTTTATAGGGAATGGTGGAATTGAAAATTGTGTGTCAAAAAGAGCCACGCCATGCACATGGCTATCCAGAGACACATCGAGACGAGCCACCTAGTGTGGCGTACCTGTGTCCATCAGGTTAAACCTGCTGTGGGCAGTCGAACATAGTCAGTGTGAGAGGTAGGGTCACAGACCAATGGAGCAACAAGTGAACATCAAGTTCTGCTACAAATTGGGGAAAACGGCAACAGAGACACATGAAATGTTGGTGCAAGTGTACAGGATGGAAGCCGTAGGCAGAAAATGTGTTTGCGACTGGTTCAAATGCTTTCACGATGGGAAGGAAACGAGATGATTGAGCGAGTGCGACAAATGCTGGCACGAGATTGGCGACTGACTCTATGATTGATGGCAGATGGATTGGGCATTAGCAAGGACACCGTGCCCACCATTGTCTGCAAAAATGTGGGTAGATCTGTTCCCGGTTTGTGCCGCACAAGCTAATAGACGAACAGAAAGCAAAACGGCTGCACACTGTGCAATCAGCTTACGCCAATTCTTGGCTCAGTGCAGCGTACCTGTTCTCGATCATCCACCGTACTCCCCTGATCTGGCACCTGCAGACTTTTTTTCTGTTTCCCTGCCTGAAGAGCATCATGAAAGGGGTACATTTTGCAGACATGGCGGCAATCCAAGAATGCGTGACAGCAGTTATGCGACCGATTGCTAAAGAGCCTTTGCTGACAGTTTCCAGAAGCTTTACGAACTTTATCAAAAGTGTGTTGTGAAGGATGGCGATTATTTTGAAGGCCAATAAAGGTAATTTGTATCTTCTGTTTTGTTTGTTTGTTTTCTGATACCATTCACCAAACTTTTTTGACACATAATGCATACGCTTATATATGTGACACTGCAAAATTTAGCAAGCACAATGGCACACCAACATCAGGAGAGGATGAGCCTGCACAATGATTTAAAATACAGTAAAATAAGTTAACTTTGTATTTAACATTTCATTTTTCAGCATTAAAATCTATTAACTCATTAAACAACGGATATCTTATTTTAACATATATTATTTTATTAACTTTACCAGTGCCTTAATGATGTATTCTGGCCCAGTTACTGATGCTCATCAAATAAGTGGAGGCGTTTACATTGTATTCCTACATTGATAATTATAGTGTACAGGCTCACGACTATTCGGTTGCTAAGACATTTAAAATGCCTTCATTTAAAAAAATCTAAATTTGATCATGATTAGATTGGCTGTTCATAATCGGAATATACAAATTTAGCTGCTAAGTAGGTGCTTTGTAAAAAATACATGTGGATACAGATAGATAGATTGAGACCTATACTATAGATAGATAGATAGATAGATAGATAGATAGATAGATAGATAGATAGATAGATAGATAGATAGATAGATAGATAGATAGATAGATAGATAGATAGATAGATAGAGATAATGTAGATAGATATTTTGAAACTCCTACTAAATTGTATTTTAAATATTTTTTATTAACATACTTTTATAGCACATACATATATCGAAAATCACTTGAAGTAGGAAAACAGCAATTTCTATTACAAGGTTCAAAATTAAGAACATAAATTTTCATTGACATAGCTTCAAAATCAGTGGCAGTTGGCAACTCTGAGATAAATCGTAGACATACAGACTGAAAGCTGCTCCGTTATCCCATATAGAAAAGTCCCAAATCATATTAAAGTGTATGAAAAGAAAAAAAGTTTTTTTTTCAGTTTTAGATGGAATGAAGAATGGTTAAAATGATTGATTGTAAAGTCTTTTTTTTTCTATAAAAATAATAAACATGTTATACTTACCTGCTCTGTGCAGTGGATTGGCATGAAGCAGCCCCAATCCTCCTCTTCCCGGGTGCCTCTTCTGTGCTCTTGGCCCCTCCCTCCTGTTGTGTGCCCCCACAACAGGCAGCTTGCTGTGGGGGCACCCGAGCCGAGTCACAGCTCCCTGTGTCCATTCAGACACGGAACCGCAGCCTGGCCCCGCCCCCTCTCTTTCCTGATTGGCTAGCTGACGTTGACTGACAGCAGCCAATGGCGCGGCTGCTGTGTCTTAGCCAATCAGGAGAGAGAGTCTCGCAGGGCCGAGACACTCGTGGACATCGCTGGACAGAGATGAGGCTCAGATAGGAGCTGAGGGGGGCTGCTGCACACAGAAGGCTTTTTATCTTAATGCATAGACTGCATTAAGATAAAAAACCTTCTGACTTTACAACCCCTTTAAGACCCCTGTAAGAATATGTTTCTGTCTGTGTCCCATTAAGGTGATTTCTCTTCACTTCCTGTCCCAAAGACACAGCTGGTGTAAACAGCTGTCAACAGAACAGTTTGCCCCACTGGAAAATTTCCCATTACCTCTTGTTTTTGTGACACTTTTGGATTTTCCATCATTTTCAATCTCAGTGGCAGTGTTCCTCAGGGCAAATAGTGAGGGCCACTCTCCCCACTGGTGACAAAGACAAAGCAATAAAAAACTGCCAAAGGTTCTAACTTAAGAATACCTTGATAACTGATAGTTTCTAAAGTTTACTTCCCTGTTCTTTGTTACCTTTGCTGCCTTTGCTGCCTACACCAGCCTTTGTTGACATTGCTCTTAAGGCTGGGTTCACACTGCTGCGGTGCGGGAACGCAGCGAATTTACTGCGGGTTCCCGCATCGCACCAGCTCGCACGGCAGTTCACACTGCCATATGCGAACTGCTGGGGAGTGTCATACAATGTTAATGACACCCCCAGTTCAGCCCGCATATCGCAATGCGAACTGACAATTCGGACATTTTCGGATCGCATAGGTGTGAACACCCATGCGATCCGATTTTGGTCCGAACAAAAAAAAGGGTCCTGTGCGAGTTTGGACCGAATGCGGTGCGATATCAGCCATACTATCTGTATGGCTGATATCGCACAGCACAGACATCGCATGTGATGTGAACAGCAGTGCGTTGCGAATCACATGCGATGTCTGCCACCGCAGCAGTGTGAACCCAGCCTCAAACAGAGTTCCAGCCTGGACAAAAAAAATATATAAAAAAAAAAAAAAAATATTGTAGCTGCTGACTTTTATCATAAGGACACTTACCTGTCCATGGAGCCCGCGATGTCGGCACTCCAAGACAATCCGTCCATTGGCTTCGGGTGCAGATGCCGACATTACTAGTACGGGAAACCGGCTGTGAAGCTTTCAGGCTTCAGGTTTCCTACTGCACATGTGCAAGTCGCGCGGCGCTTTCTGAATGGTCTCGTCATCTTCTGAGGGACACACAGGTCCCAGAAGGCAGCGGGGGGGGGGAGGGCACAATCCGTTCGCGAAAATGATGTACCTCGCTGTGGCGGTGCTAAACAGGAAGAAAATAGATTAGCCCATGAAAACGAGGTAAATCAAAAAAAAAAAGTCTAATGTGGTTTTAAAGTGGTTGTAAACAACAACAAAAAAAAACCTAACACCTGCAAGACAAAGGCATAATGAGCTAGTATGCCTAGCATACTAGCTCATTATGTAATACTCACCTGAGATCGAAGTCCTCACTGCAGTGCCCGTACACCGCTCCGGTGGCCGACATCACTCCCGGGGGGTATCGCGGCTCCGGCGCTGTGATTGGCCAGAGCAGCAATGACGTCACTCCCGCACATGCGCGCGGTAACAGCACACTCACTGAAGCAACGGCACATACGTGCTATTGCTTCAGTCTGTGTCACTGCACATGTGCCGATGACGTCGGCACATGCAAAAACAGGGGATATCTCCTAAACCGTGCAGGTTTAGGATATATCCTGGGTAGCTACAGGTAAGCCTTATTCTAGGCTTACCTGTAGGACAAAGTGGTCTGTTAGACCCCTTTCACACTGGAGCGTTTTGCAGGCGCTATAACATTAAAAATAGTGCCTGCAAAACGCCCTAAAACAGCTGCTCCATTCACACCAGTGTGAAATCCCAAGGGCTTCCACACTGGAGCGGTGCGCTGGCAGCTTCTTTGGAGTGGTGAAGGAGTAGTGAACTCACCACTCCTCCACCACTGCTCCCCACTGAAATCAATGGGGCAGCGATGCGATACCGCTGGCTCCGGCGGCGTTTTGTGGGTGGATTTAACCCCTTTTCGGTCGGTAGCAGAGGTTTAAAACTGCCCCGCTAGCAGCCGAATAGCGCCACTAGAACGAAGGTAAAGTGGCGCTAAAATGCCCCGGGCGGCGAGGTGTGAAAGGGCTCTAAGGGTTTTCAACCACTTTAACTTGCTGCTATGAAGTGTATGGTGCAAACATGGAAATGTGGGTGGAACTCCACTTTAAAGTGCAGATGAAGAAAAACATAAAGGTAATAGTTGCTTGGTATCCCTGGATATAATTAAATGTGTTTTAAAAGGCAGGTTTAGCATGCCCCCCCTCGTTCATACTTGAGCGTTTTGTAGCTTGAAGCTCAGAAACTCTCAACACTCAACAAGCAAAAACCTTGTGTATTCAATAGCCCTTGTTCACATCTGAGCGTCCTGTCACTAGTAGCAAAATGCCTGTCAATCAAAAAAGTACATGAGCTACCTTTCAGGCAGAGTTGAGCGTTTTTTTCCCCAGAGACTTTAACCACTTCCAGGCCATTTCTGACACTTCGCTCCTACATGTCAAAAATCATCATTTCTTTGCTATATAATTACATAGAACCCCCAAACATTATATATGTTTTTTTAGCAGAGACCCTAGAGAATACAATGGCGGTCATTGCAACTTTTTATCTTGCATGGTATTTGCAATTTTTCAAACGCGTTTTTTTTTTTTTTAAAAAAACAGTTTCATGCTTTAAAAAGTTACGCCGAGTAAATAGACACCTAACATGTCACACTTCAAAATTGCACACGCTCGTGGAATGGCGCCAAACTTTGGTACTTAAAAATCCCCATAGGCGACGCTTTAAAATTTTTTAGTGGTTACATGTTTTGAGTTACAGAGGAGGTCTAGGGCCAAAATTATTGCTCTCGCTCTAACGTTCGCGGCGATACCTCACATGTGTGGTTTGAACACCGTTTTCATATGTGGGCGGGACTTACGTATGCGTTCGTTTCTGCGTGCGAGCTCACGGGGACAGGGGCGCTTTAAAATTTTTTTTTTTTTATTGTTAATTTTACTTAAAAAATTTTATTTTTACACTTTAAAAATTTTTTTTTTTTTTTATCACTTTTATTCCTATTACAAGGAATGTAAACATCCCTTGTAATAGGAATATGACACGATCAGCCTTTTTACAGTGAGATATGGGGTCAATAAAACCCCACATCTCACCTCTAGGCTGGGAAGCCTAAAATAAAAAAAATAAATAAAACGATCGCCGATTCACAGCCGAAGCGGCGCTGTTTTTTTGAATGCAGAGGCCGGGCATGACGTCATAACATCGCGCCCGGCCTCCGAACGATCATAGAGACTCCGGCGACCATCTGGTCCGCCGGAAATCTCTATGGTGAACATCCGGCGCCGGCGGATCCACTGTCGGACTCACCGATCGCTGAGGTGAGTCGGTAGAAGCACCGGAGGGCGGCGGGAGGGGGGGGACGTCCCCTCCCGCCGCCCGTAAGAATGATCAAGCGGCGGAACAGCCGCTATGATCGTTCTTATGGTGTACGGAATCGCCGGCTGAAAATGCCGGTATCTGAATGATGTCTGTAGCCTCAGACATCATTCAGATATAAGCCCCGAAAGTCAAGGACGTCATATGACAGCCTCCGGATGCCAAGCGGTTAATGGAAACACCTGAAGAGCTTTTTTAAACTTTTTTTTAAAGGGTTTTGTCATGCGTTTTCTGCTCAAACAGCAGCTCTCCACCCATTTTTCAGCAGCACTTCACATCTTTTCATTGAAAAATGCCTGAAAAAGCGCCTGACAAAAACTGCAAAAACGTACAGTTCTGCTCCAAGAAACGCTCACAAACTCTTAAAAAAACGCTTGAAAATGTGATGCTTAGGTGTGAATGTTGCCTAAAACTTGCATCATGATACTGTAGCATTTAAGCGGGCCATAAATTATTAATTTTCTTTCGTTCAACCAGTGGGTTGAACAAAAGAAAATAAATTGATTCCCCTATCCATATACTAAGTTTTGATGGGAGAACCCCCCCCCCCCCCAGTGGAGCTATTGTGTTCTGACAGTGGGGAGGCTTCGCTACCATCAGAATACACCATCAGCACTGTCGGCTATAGCCATCAGCACTGATCAAGCAAAAATTTTCAGACAGGCTGGTTGTACATAAGTTATTCCCTCAATCTGCCCATAGATGGATCGAAAGTCAGCTGGTCCCTGATAAACGGACCGAATTTCGATCCATCTATGGCCTGCTTTAGGTAAACCACATTGGAATACATGTCATTCATTCTTGTTCTTCCCGCTCAATTCATCAGCCAATATAGGCAACCCCTATGTCACCCTTTAACCCTTTCGCTGCCAGGTCTGTATGTCGTATTGACCTTACAGCCGGGGGGGGGGGGGGCGGTTTACACACACTCACGGTGGCTGAAGCCACCGAGAGTGTGTGTATATCTGACAAACCGGTGTCTGGCTGTCAGATGCAAGCCGTCCAGCGCCTCTGCAAGCACCGGATTACTTGCACGCGCACCCGGTAATGGCCGCCCCCACACACGCCCAGCCAGGTATCCCAGGCTCCGTTTGACCATCTGTGGGCCTGGGACCGGCATAGTAAGTCCTGCCAGGTGTGGGGGGGTTAGCTGAGCGGACATGCATCCACTCTCCTCCCCTTCTTGTTGCTGACCCAGAAGCGGCGTGAAAAATGTCACTTCTAGGTACCCGTCAGTTTCCCCCGGCCAGCATGGCCAGAAAAGAATGTGATGCAGTGCGATCTGCACTGCATTAGATTCAGTGGAGCACACGGGAGACATACAGTGTCTTTTAGACCCTGAATATCTTGTTAAAGAGAACCTGTCACCCCCCAAAAAAAATGTAAATAGTAAAAATAAAGTTACACCCAAGCACATAAAATCCCCCCTAAAAAAAAAATGTTTGAGGCCCCCCCCACCCCAACAAGAACGTAAATGCAATTGTCCGGGGCACCTATGCATGAAAACATGGATTGCGATACACATTTTACATATTATTGCACACACCAGCGTGACAGTAATATTTCTAGCACCAGACCTCATCTCTAACGCTAAACAGATGACCTATAGGAGGCTTTTAAAGCATCGCCTATGGAAAATATAGGGTACAGAGGTTTGTCACCATGTATAGGAACACACAAATTTAGGTTAGATATGTTGGGTATCTATTTACTCAGTGAAAACTCGTCTTTTATACTTCACCCAAAAAATCTGGTATTTTATTGCATTTATGTGCCCCAAAATTAACTTTAGTGTATTTTATACTGAAATGTCGTGTTTCCTATAACTTTGCAGGAATATCGTGTGATATACTACCACTATTTTTTTCTCTAGGATGTCTGTTTTCCTAAAATATGTAATGTTTTGGGGGTTTGTGCAATCATCAGGCCTAAAATAATTTTTTAAACATGTGTGCAAAAAACCCCCACAAAAATGGCCCTGGCAGCGAAAGGGTTAAAGATAAAATTGTAAGTAATAATAAGAATTTATTAAGAAGTCTGAGAATTAAGTAGCAGAGCTCACAAACAAATATTGTGTCTTCTTAACATGTGCCTGGTGTGTTCACCAAGCTTTTTACAGGTAGAAAACATCTAGGATTGGCATAGGTTTAGCTGCAAAGTTTCCTTTATGTCTATGACATTGTTAAATTTCACTGCGGTTTCTGACAGCCTCTACTTAGTGTATATGACCTAAGCTTTTCTTGCACAATATCACTCAGCACCACATGATGTTTTATAGCATCATACTGACAAATTTAATCTTTACCAGGGCACAATTCCTGGTTTCTTGCTGTGCTTGCAATAGGCTTTGGAAAAAAAAGCAAGGGGCACAACATATCTCAGGAAGGGACTGTCAAAGTCACACTGGTAAATGGATAAACATGGAGGATATACAACCTTTTGCTACTTACAAATGGAACATTCTGTCTAATACAACTAAAAGGAATACAATTATCCAAATCCAGTAGATAAAGAAAATGTAATAAACACATAGGGGTTGATTTACTAAAACTAGAGCGTGCAAAATCCTGTGCAGCTCTGCATAGAAACCAATCAGCTTCCAGGTTTTATTGTCAAAGCTTAAAAGAGAAGTATGGGACTTTTTTTTTTTTTTATCCAATATTCATACTTACCTAGGTGGATGCAGCATCGGTCCAATGCTGCATCTTTCCCAGCCACCTCTACACTGAGAACCAAACCACCGAAGACCGCCGATGGCTCGGTTCTCTCACCCCCCGAGCGGAGAGCTGCTGTCTGTCAGTCAGCATCTCTTCTGGTCTGCTCCTCCACACTCACTAGAGTGCTGAGCTGTGGAGGGGCGGGGAGCGGCCGTCTCAGCCTCTCAGCGGCTTGCTGAGAGGCTGAGACGCCTATCAGTCCAGGCACCTGGCTGATCCAGACTTCCGAAGTCGAGATGACGCGGTGCCTGGACTGATCCTGGTGACATCAGCAGAGACTGAACTTCGGACCGCTCTCTGCTGAAAACGGGTCACAGGAGTGCAAAACGAATTGCACTCCTGTGACCCATAGGAGAAGCCCAACCAAATGAGCTCAGGCTGGACTTTTCCTTTAAAGTATACTTAAACTAAAGTCAAAACATTTTTTTTTTAGTTTTGGATAGGGTGTAGAGGGATTAGAACACCTGTCAGGTTGTATTGCTGTCTGTGCCCCCCTTCCTCTTTTCTATTTTTCCTGATTATCATTATCATTGAAAGTGAAAAAAAAAGAAAAATCCAAATTTTGGGTTGTCCCCAGAAAAGTAATAGAGGAGAAAACTTCCAATGGGGACACTAGTTCTGCTGACCTGAGGGTTCCCAAGAGAGTCCCTTAATTTGCAGGGATTTCCTCTCACTTCCAGTTTGGCTATGGGACAGGAAGTGAAGGTAAATCTCCCCTTTGGGACAAAGATAACAAAAATAAACCTTACAGGGGTATTAACCCTGCCTTACTCTATCCAAAATGAAAAAAAAAAAAAAGTTTTGCCTATAGATCTACTTTAATTGAACAAGCTGAAGTTAGAAGCAGATTGGCTACCTGCAGAGTTGCACCAGATTTTGCACTCTCCAGTTTTAGTAAATTAACCCCATAGTACATTGACATGTGTGTATGTCTGCATCAACACAACCTCCCTTTGACTGCCAATAAACAATAAAAATGAAACTGCTCAGCTGTTTAATGAATTGAACTAGATTTGTCACTGCTGCTAGAAGGAAAGGTAACACAGGTCAGAGATCAGCCAACCAGAGGCTTTTGGTGCCATGAAGGTGGTGGTGGTGCAGCTGGATCTGAAAACTCTCCTGCCTCTGCATCATCCCAGCCGTCTCCTGTAATCTATAGAACCGACTGTCAAAATCACAGCCCAGACCTGTAGATTATGCTGGGTGAGCTGACCCAGCCTTGTATCAAGAGTGCTCCAGATACATAGGGCGTCGCAGACCAGCTGTCACAGTGACAGAGTATCTACTCTCTCAGTGTAATCTGCAGGGCTGGGCTGTAAGTGTGAAGGCTAAGTCCTGCTCTACATTGGTTTATTATTCACTAAGTCTGGCCATACATGGTGCAAATTTGCACAATTCCCCATCAACACAGACAGTGCTGACAGGGGAATCCCTCCTGCTGAGCCATTGTCTGCGGGGCAACAAAGGCGAGGGCGGGCAGAGGAAGCCATCCCCACCGGGAGAAGAAAGTGATTATCATAATATAATTATGATAATTGTGATAAATGATAATTGTTTTTTTTGTTTGTTTACAAACTTTTTATTAGGTACAAATAGTGGTACAAAGCGTTATATCATATATCAAGAAGAATACAAAGTAAAGGAATCATCATTACAGTAAATTATTTGGATATATACAATGGGTGATAGAATTATTTAAACAAAGTTAACTAGCCTACTGTCAGGTTGTTATTGAGATACGTATACTTCAAATATTCCTGAGTGAGTTTTTGATTATGAAAATGATTTATTCAGGGTTTAAGAAGTGTTCTGCATGAATAAACCAAGGGTCCCATTTTTTGTCAAATAGATGTTTTGTATTGTTTAGGGTATGAAATATTTTTTTCGTGAGGATGATATTGTTAATCCTTGTTTTCGGTTGGGTTAAGGGTAGTGAAGAAGATTTCCAGTGGTATGCATTAAGCCAGTGTGTAGAAACACATATTGTGTGAACCAGTCTCATGTGATAGATAGTTAGTCCTATGATAGGGGTGAATAATAGACAGTTGGAGAGAGTGAGACATATGTTATATTCTGAGATTTTAGATGCAAATTTCTTAAGTAGCTTCCATATCTGAGATACCTTCTCACATTCACTAAAAATGTGTGAAAATGAACCTGTTGAAATACAACCTCTAAAACATATCTGAGGGCCTGAGGGAAAATGGAATGGAGTTTTGCTGGTGTATAATACCATGTTGTGAACAACTTTATTGCTGTCTCTCTGATTGTGAGTGATCTTCTGCATTTAAGTAAATTGTTGATACAGTCGGCCCAATTTTCTGTGGATAGGGAGATATCACACTCTTGTTCCCATTTGAGCATATATGTATGTTTGTCATGTCTATCTATGTTAATCTATGTTAATCAGATTTGAATATATTTCAGATATCAGACCTGCAGCTCTTGGAGAACTAAAACATATTTTTTGTGGGTGATATTGTATCCGTTAATCAAAAGTGTGTGTTATAAAAGTTTCTTATTTGGAGGAATCTCCTGAGTTCACTATTAGGGATCTTATATTTGGTTTTTAGTGATGCAAAAGAAAGAAATGTAGTGTCTTCTGTGAGTGATTTGAGGGTGGTTAAGTTATTATTGATCCACCATGTGAATTCCTCCGTATCTTGGTGGATTGATAGGAATTTGGGATCTCCTATAAAAGAGGCGTATGGGAGTGTGGTTGACATCATATTAAATTTGTATACGCATATACATACAGTGGCAAGAAAAAGTATGTGGGAATTAACTGGTTTTCTGCAGTAGTTTGCAGTAATTTGATCCGATCCTCATCAAAGTCACAACAATAGACAAACATAATGGGGTGATTTTCCAAAAACTGGAGAGTGCAAAATCTGGTGTAGCTGTGCATGGTAGTCAATCAGCTTCTAACTTCAGCTTGTTTAATTAAGCTTTGACAAAAAAAAACCCTGAAAGCTGTTTGGTTTCTATGCAGAGCTTCACCAGTTTTAGTAAGTAAACCCAATGTTTCTAAACTGATAACACACAAACAATTCTAATTTCTCGTGTCTTTATTGAACACACCCTTTAAACATTCACAGTGCTGGAGGAAAAAAGAAAGTGAACCCACAGACTGATTACTTCAACAAAAGGTAACTGGAATCAGTAGTTTGCACACCTGTAGTCCAATTATTGAAATGAGATTGGAGATGTGATTTAGAGCTACTTTGATTGATAAAAGACACTCAAACATTATAAGACTGCAGTTCATAAGAAGTATTGAGCTGATGTGAACCATGCCTTACAAAAAGGAGCTGTCAAAAGTAGTTGATCTGCATAAGGCTGGAAAAGGATACAAAGCAATCTCAAGGTACATAGGCATTCCTCAATTGACAGTTAGACAAATTGTCTAACAATGGAGACAGATTAGTACTGTGGATATTCTTTGTAAAAGTGGGTGCCTAGCCAAGATGACACCCAAGGCACAATGCTGAATCCTCAATGAGGTAAAGAAGAACCCATGAGTAACAGCTAAAGGCTCAAAGACATCACTGGAACTGGCATATACCCCTATTCATGAGTCTACCATACATAAGTCATTGAACAGGCAGGGTGCCCATTGCAAAACACCATGGATGAAGCTGCTGCTTTCCAAAAAAAAAGCACTGCTGCACAGTTAGTTTGCTGAAGAACAACTTGGCAAACTGCAACGCTACTGGGAAAATGATTTGTGGACTGATGAAACAAAGATTGAATTGTTCTGGAAGAATACTCAGCACTATGTATGGCGCAAATGGGGAACAGCTTACCAACATCAAAACATCATCCCAAAGGTGAAGTGCAGTGGAGGGAACATCATGATTTGGGCTTGCTTCACTGCCCCTGGACCTGGACCACTTGCCATCATTAGGGGGGAAATTACTTCCCAAGTTTACCAATATGTCCTACAAGATAATGTCAGGTTGGCTGTCCAGCAACTGAAGCTTAGTAGAAGTTGGGTGATGCAGCAGGACAGTAACCCTAAGCATTAAAGTAAGCTCACCTTAAACTGGCTTCAGAAAGAGAAAATGTGGCTTTTGGAGTGGGCCAGTCAGAGTCCAGACCTTAACCCCATAGAGATGCTGTGGAATGACCTCAAGAGAGCCATTCACACTAGACATCCTACAAATATGTTTGAGCTGAAGCAGTTTTGTTAAGAGGATTGGTCAAAAATCCCTCCTGAATGTTTTGCACATCTGATTCAGAGCTATCAAAAGCGCTTGCATGGAGTCATTGCAGCCAGAGGAGGTTCGGCCAGCTATTAACTCCAGGGGTTCACTTACTTTTTCTCCAAAATTGTGGATTTTTAATTGATGTGTTCAATAAAGACACAAGAAATTAGAATTGTTTGCGTGTTATCAGCTTAAGCACATTGTGTTTGTCTACTGTTGTGACTTAGATGAGGATCAGAGCACTTTTTATGGCAAATTACTGCAGAAAACCAGTTCATTCCATGGGGTTCACACACTTTTTCGTGCCACTGTAGATGCATTCTGGAATGAAAAACAAAGCAGTTACATATACATAAAATGTTATGCCTATAAACACATACATACATTTAAACACAAGCATTTTACTGATTATTTACACAGAAACAGCCGTGTACACATAGCGCAACAATAGTTTCTAAAGCAGAACTAAACTCTCTCAATCAGCATTCACTATTTTTAATCATTATGCTGCTAGCAGTAGTAAACAGATAGGAAGGTATATTATATTTATTTGTTTTAAACAAAATGATGTCATACATCCCAGAATTCTTCATGGGCATTTTTTTCTTTCATCTGGAGGAGGGGGCTTTCTCAGCTGAACACACCCTCCTGCCTGCATGCTTAAGCTAAGGTAAGATGGATTCCAGGAAGTAAATACTACCTGAATCATCTGCCCTTACTCAAGATGGCTGCAGTTAGAGATTCTAGGGCAGTGTTTTTAAAAGTGATTTCTAACAAAATAAATCACGTAGACATAGATGGAGGGGTGAGATTGCTTTGAAAATGTAAGGGTTTATGCCCTTCTTCGCACTTTGCTTCATACCGACCTCAAATGGAACCCATAGGAAGCCCTTCTCTGCAAACTGATTGAAGAATTACTTCGCCCAGAGCGACAATTGGCATTGCATCTACTTACTGCAACTACATTGACTATAGCAAGTGCTTGGAAAACCCCAATGCTTAGTTTTGAATCTGTCAAAAACTGTATGAACGGCATTATGGTCAACGAAAAGCTAACAGCCATATCATGTCAGACACTCATGAGAAATTTCTCTGGGTGTGGCAACCCTGGATTGCTTATGCTCAGCCATCTTGGTTTGATAGTGCACTTTTGTCGCTCTAACAGCCCTGCGTTGTGATTCCCTGGGACTCCTTTTCTTCTTCCTCTGCTTTCTCTTTTTTTTTTTTTGTTTCTAGCTCCTGCTCTCTTTTTCTTTTGTTTCCTCTGTTTTCCTATCTTTTGATTAGCTACTAAGAATGCCCGGCCATCAGGCGTAGGCCTGGCTAGATGGTTACGATATGTACAATCTTTACTTCTGATACTAAAACAAACATTACACTTCTAAAGCCACGTACACATGAGCGGAATGTCCGACAGAAAAAGTCAGACGGAAGCTTTTCATCGTATATTCCGATTGTGTGTGTGCCTCATCTATTTCTTCCGAAAATTCTGACGGTTCTAGAAATAGAACAATAGAACAATTCCTATCGGGAAAACCGATCGTCTGCTCTGAAGCAAGTACGAGACGGAAGCTATTGGCTACTGGCTATTGAACTTCCTTTTTCTAGTCCCGTCGTACGTGCTGTACGTCACCGCGTTCTGGACGGTCAGACTTTGGTCGGACTTTGGTTTGACCGTGTGTAGGCAAGACCGCTTGAATGGAATTCCGTTGGAGTTCCGTCGGAGAAACCTTCAGAGTTTATTCCGACAGCAAAACCGGTCGTGTGTACGCGGCATAAGTCTATGCATTTGTATCATTGGAAATACTGTTTAATACTGATGTTGCTAACATTTATATGTTAACTTAAATCTTTTATATTTTATACTGTATGGCTCAGTACATTAGCCAGGTTATGTAAGCTTTTCATGCTCACATTTATTAATTGTTGAATGTAACTGTCCAATTGTTGGCTCTGTTTATTTGACTGATTAATAATAAAAATCCCTTGTAAAAGAAAATTTAAAAAATTTTAAATAGCATTTTCAGTTTGTACTACTCATATACTGTTAATTTCCGCTTTAATGTACACTTGGGAGTAAATAACAGTTTTCACATTTATCCAGATTTCTTTAAAAGTGAAGGTCTCCCTAGGAAGCAGATTTTCATAGCAATAACTTGAAAACATCAATGTATCTGTTTGTTTTGTGGTAAATTACCAGCAGTACCAGCAGTACCGCGTTACTGCAGTAAAATTAACATCACACTTAACTAAGAAAACCGCATAACCTGGTGCATCACAATGTGCTATCATGTGGCAATTCCTAAAATGTATTAGAGGCATTCTAACTAAGACCACCTCTGTTTGTTCCCATAGTCTTCACTAAAGTGCTGCTGCTTTGCAAAGCTTGTTAAGGAGGTTTCGGCATAGACCAAGCTCTGAATTCCCACAGTCTGCCCATATCCCTAATAGAGCTTATAAAGAAGATAAATGATTTTTAATAATGCACTCTTTTCCAGCAGCATCTAACCAGGGTTCAATTTAGATCAATAACCAAAGAAGCATTTCAAAGCACAGCATAGTCATTATAGTATCTTCTTGTGTCAAGAGCTCTAGGAGCACCGTGGATCAAAGGAGACAAGCAGTAAATCAAAAGCATTGATCCTATCAACACAATGCTTGTTACTTTTACTCATTACAAATGAGTTACAATTCTATCAATTCTCTTACAAGCCCAATATGATCATGCAGAGATCATGTCTGTAGAGATTTACTGCAATTACTTGTTTAGCTATGTGGTCTTAAAGCACCACTTCAATGTAATGTAATAGTGAAAAACAGATCAGCCATTTTATATTGTATGTAATCATTACACAGTTTATTCATTACTGATATGTTCAATTTATGACAGAACAGGTTGTGGCTACTGACTGAATCAGGCTTAGAGAAATGTATACTCTCCTAAAAGATTTTCAGAATGACTAAATATCATGTTGGCCACACAAAGAAATGTGACTCTTTGGAAATGAGCAATCAGGCTAGTGAAGAAACTTTTCTATGCTGAATATCAAATCAAATGACAATTTCACATGACTTCCTTGTCACTGCCTATAACAACTACAGTTTATTGGGAGGCCATCATTAATGAATGGACTATCTGATAAATAAATCCAACTCAACTGACTGCTAGTAATCAATTACATGCCATTGATGACTATTTTTAGTCTTTAGAAAGTAGACACAAGCAGTATGGTGGTTTCATACGATAGTTCCAAATTCTCCATAGTGATCTTTAAGTATGAAATTAAAGTGGTGTTCCACCGAAAAAAAAAAAAAAAGCATTAATGTTCCTAAAAAAAAAAATTAAAAAAAACATTTGGAAAATTTTTTTTTTTACTCACCTCTAAATGGCTGTTGCTAGGGGGTCCCTCGTAGTCTGCCTCCTTCAGTGCCTGGGCTGGTGACATCACTTCCCCTTGGCGCAGGAAGGGCTCAGCTCTGCCCCCTCCCTCTTGTCAATCATCTGGGACACATTACAGGTCCCAGATGACTGAGCGGCCAATCATGGCGCGCGGCGCCGCTCGAGCATGCGCAGTGGGTGCCTGGCTGTGAAGCCACAGCCGACGCCCACAGCTGCAATGCCGGCGCCGCCAAACGGAGGGGGAGACGAGCGGAGCTTCTATCCCCCGCATCGCTGGACCCTGGGACAGGTAAGTGTCCGATTATTAAAAGTTAGCAGCTGCAGTATTTGTAGCTGCTGACTTTTAATTTTGTTTTTAAAATGGGAACTCCTCTTTAAAGGACTAGCTGACCCAAAACTGATATTTAATTTTTTTTTTTTAAGCTGCCAGGTCTGCCTATTTGTCTTACATTATAAGGAGGCCTTACTTTCCCTTTTGGGTTTTCAATTTAGTTTCTGCTATAAAAATTAGAGCAGGAGGAATCAGGTGTAAAGTCGAGGAGAGCAGAGCTGGGAACTCTAGCAGGAAGATCTTGCTACTAGAGTCCCTAAGAGGAAATAAACCAGTATGGGATTCAGCTTACAATGTTGGTTTGAAATATCAGTTTTTTTACAGCAACTCTTTGCGTTTTCAAATGCAATATGCATCTCTGCCTTTTTCACTGGCTTTCACTCTTTTTATTGAATACACATTTGACAAATTGCAGGACTAGGGTTTTGTAGGGGCAGTGAGCTCCCTATCGCCCACAGTTAAAGTGGTACTAAACTCATGACCCTGTATTTACTATATCTGATCTCCCACAGTACACAGAACATGGAAATGCAATTATTTTAGTAAATATAAACTGCCAAATACCTTTTCTCATCAGCAGTTAGAGCAGTCTTGTGACTTTTATCAGTGTCTGGTTAAAGCTTGTAGGAGGAGTTTCATTCTCCCCTGACTGTCCTATGAGGCTGTATGACTCCTGACCCTCTGTCTGGACAGTGCCGATTGGCCCTGTGACGATCACCTACACTCTCCCAAGAAGAAAAAAACTATAGCAATACACAACAAAATTAACATGTGCAGAATGCCCCCAAGGCTCTGTTCTATCAGCAGATGTCATTGGGACTGTGGAAGAAGGGGTGGGTCAGAGTAGACAGGATGAAACATCTTTACATAATGCAGAGGATAAACCCCTTAGGCTCCACAGTGAGTATAACAAGCATGCTTTACTGCATACATAGACTGATTTTACTGTTGTGGGTTTAGTAAGACTTTAACCAGTGCTCACTACTACTGTAAATAAAGACATGGCACTGCTTAAAGTGGTTGTAAAGGCAGGAGGTTTTTTTTATTTTATTGTTTACCTTAATGTATTCTCTGCATTAAGGTAAAAAACCTTTCATGTTCAGCTCCCCCCCCCCCCCCAGGTGCTTACCTGAGCCTTATCGCAATCCAGTACTGTACCCGAGAGCTATCTCTCCCTCCTCACAAGCCCAGAGACTGCATCGGGAGCCATTGGCTCCTGCTGTTGTCAATCAAATTCTGTGAGAAGGGAGAGGGGACGGAGCAAAGCCACGCTGTGTGTGTCAATAGACACACATAGCTCAGCTCAGGAGTGAGCCTGCCTGAATGCCCCTACAACAAGCAGCTTACTATGGGGGCTATTGGAAGAGAGGAGGAACAGAGAGTGCTCGCAGAAGACCCCAAAAGAGGATGTTTGGGGCGAAACAATGAGCAGATAAGTACTGTGTGTTTATTTAAAAGAAACGTTTTACAATCACTTTACCTAGAATATTGTCGTCTCAGCAGCCTATTTATCTAAAATACAACAAAATAAAAACAGCAAATAAAAATCTAACCATAAATGTTAGTAACAAACCAATAAGGTCTAGGAAGGCATATACCAACACAGTTGCACCTGTACACCTGTAAAACAGCAACTGCAGAAAGAAGAATACAAAAAGCCTGACAACTGTATATGGGTCCGAGATGGGTCCTGCCTCCATTGCATCTTAGCTTAGCTTAAAATGATATCAATAAGTTGCTGGCCTATGGTAAATTCCTTAGCTTGGTAGCTACTTAGAAATAAGCACAACTCAGTTACCTTAGCTGGAGGCTACCTTTTTTACTGAGTAAAAGTATGTCCCAGAAATGTCTTTTTCCTTGTTTGAAACAAAAAGATCCGATAGACAGCACACTTGTGAAAATTGGCATGGACTTCTGAACCTGTAGGAACCCTCACTGTACTGTCAGCAAAACCCCTTAATGTTTTTTTCAGTCAGCAGTCTTGAATCAGAAGGACCTCCAGCATAGCTTCAAAAAGGATGATTAACAAAATGGGCAGAGGCCATTGACTTTATTCATAACATCCCTTTGTAAACCCCATGGGCCTTTCTAGAAGTGTCTAAGTATCAAAAATACACTTTTCCACAACATTTTCTTTAACAACAAACTGCAAAGGCCTGCAGCTGGTTAAAGAAAACTGCAGGAGCTGCATTTAGGGCTGCTGATAAGGCAGTACAGGCAGCCCTCCTGTACTGGGCCCAAGCCCCATCAGTTCAAAAGGGGGGCCCAGGCACCTGCCAAGCAGGAGGGCCATCAGTACTGCCTTATTGCTGACACATGTGACTCTTGTGCAGTGCTGCTGGCTTCAACTTGTCTTTTCTTTCTACTGCTGCACTGCAAGAGGATCAGTTCTAGTATTTGCGCCCCCTTCTGCCTGCTGTCTGGGACCTGTGTGTCCATTTTCCCCTCGGTGCTGCCATTTTCCCTTCTCTCCTCTCCCACCAACAGCTGCGGAGAGCACACAGGTGGGTTACCATCCTGAATGAACACACTACCCTGAATGAACCCCTGCTCACCATCCTGAATGAACACACTACCCTGAATGAACCCCTGCTCACCATCCTGAATGAACACACTACCCTGAATGAACCCCTGCTCACCATCCTGAATGAACACACTACCCTGAATGAACCCCTGCTCACCATCCTGAATGAACACACTACCCTGAATGAACCCCTGCTCACCATCCTGAATGAAAACACCAGCCTGAACAAACAGAGTGAGCGATCAGTACCAATCGCTCACTGTGGAGGTGCAGCTATTTACTTGAATGGGTCTTGTTCGATGGGGGTATAATTTCTGCCATGGCTGCAAAGCATAGCATTGTAGGCATTGCATTTTAGCAAAAATACCATTTGATATTTTCGGGGGAGGGGGGCCCTGTCAGGTAGGCTGTATGGGGCCCCATGATTTCTATCAGCAGCCCTGGCTGCCTGAAGTGATGCTTCTCCTGCTCTCTCTTACTTTTATCTGATTTTCTTCAACCCATGCAAGGTCCTCCACAGGAAGAAACAAATCATTTTAATTAACTTTTTTTCAAATATTTTGCCAACTCTGCAAGTTACAAGTGACTTATAAGGTAGCCCTTATAAAGCTGAATTCCAGCCACATGTACCATACATGCTCTGTCAGGTCCCTTATCTGTCTCTGTGCTTCAATTTGTAACCATTTTTAATCTGAGAAGCATTGGCTCTGTATTATTCTGATACAATAGAACTGCTCTCCCACTGACATATTAAGAAGTATCCTTTATTGTCACCATTACATGTGACAACACTGTACTTAGATGGTTGTAAAGGAGCAGCGCTGTGACAAACCATGTAATACGGAGGCATACAATAAATATTCTCAAAAGTTCATTATTTGTATAATAAACAAAGTGTAAATAGGTATAGAAAGTCCCATTCAAAGGATCCTAGACAGCAGATACGTGGGTAGGTAGATGGTAGTTTAATTCTTAGTCCTTCACCGCACCACTGTGATAATAATACAAATGCGCGCTTACCAAACAGCAAGCTTAGGAAGCTTGTGACCTTAACCCGGTCGGGGCCTTTCCAGGAGGGACCATCAAAGGAGAAACAGACCACCTTCGCTTGGAATAAGCACGCTGTTCAGCAGTTAACACTAATAGGAGAAATACCCCTGGCTAGGGATAAGCCTCAGGAGAAGTATGGCAAGAAAAGAAGGAGGGCAACATAGCGTGATCCTGCTTTCAATGTTTAATAAAATCAAATGGAAATACACTTACATTTGGATGATAAAAACAAGCACATAAGCCGGCCGGCTAGAAACGATCGCCCGTCCTACAGACGGTAATGCAGCACGTCAGCACGTCAGCACGCCCGACGTACGTTTCGTCACACTCTGACGTCGTCTGGGGCACGGGCGACGCACTGACGTGTCGCATTAATATAGTAAACAAATTACCAAGCCTCGTACTGAGGACGGGACCGGAAATCACCTTGCGTTCCACTAGTTCCGGGCGGATACCAGAGAAACGCCATCTTGAGTATGGGATTAAACTTAACATACTGTGCACACTATTAATAACAAACCACCATACAATGCCGGGCATAAATTGGCACCGTACATAGGCTGGTCACACACTTGCCAAGAATTCTAAGTTAGTAAAGGTTAGTATAAATACATTAAAATAAAATAAAATAAAATAAGGAGGGGATTAAAATTAGAGATTAATTGAAACTAACATTAAAGGGCGTCCTTTGACGGTAAAGCCCTAGAAGGAAAAGGAGATGATAAATGTCCCCTTTCTTTATATGCATGATAAGCTGCATAGGATGGTTCATAGAGGCAAAAAGCAAATGATTAGGTATATGGAGGTTTTCTCAAAGCCTTTCATGGCTGAATAAAATTATAAGGGGCACATAAACGGGAAACAACATACCATATTAACCATTAATGGGGTGGTAGGTCCTAGGGGAAAGGAAGGTGATTTATTCCCAAGTGTAAGAACCACTAAAAACACCATAACATAAACCACAAAGCACATACCAACCCAGGAAAAATACATTAGACAATTAACAAGTCCCAACCTAGGATATCAAATCAACACAGGGGAAATACCCCATACGTGAACATAAACTACAATAGTACAATGGGGCATATACCCCCTCGGGGTGGTATAAATCTGGTATTAACCGTATAATACATATAAGGGATAATCCTTATGGGTAGGCCAGGACTCTAGGTGGATAATGGTATCTCAAACTGGAAATCAAAGGATGGAATTAATCTCATGAATTATCTATGAAAGCGTTAGTGTCAGTATCAATATTAAGCCCATATGGGGCATAGCACTTGATTTTATGTATCCAGAGCATCTCAAGCTTCGAGATGCTCCTAACCAAAGAGCTACCCCTCCAATGGGGCCGATATCTATCAATTCCTAGAAAAAGTGTTTTGGAGGGATCTTTATTATGAGCAGTAAGATAATGCTTTGAGACAGAATGCTTAGGAAAGCCATTCAAGATGTTAGTGAATGGCTTTCCTAAGCATTCTGTCTCAAAGCATTATCTTACTGCTCATAATAAAGATCCCTCCAAAACACTTTTTCTAGGAATTGATAGATATCGGCCCCATTGGAGGGGTAGCTCTTTGGTTAGGAGCATCTCGAAGCTTGAGATGCTCTGGATACATAAAATCAAGTGCTATGCCCCATATGGGCTTAATATTGATACTGACACTAACGCTTTCATAGATAATTCATGAGATTAATTCCATCCTTTGATTTCCAGTTTGAGATACCATTATCCACCTAGAGTCCTGGCCTACCCATAAGGATTATCCCTTATATGTATTATACGGTTAATACCAGATTTATACCACCCCGAGGGGGTATATGCCCCATTGTACTATTGTAGTTTATGTTCACGTATGGGGTATTTCCCCTGTGTTGATTTGATATCCTAGGTTGGGACTTGTTAATTGTCTAATGTATTTTTCCTGGGTTGGTATGTGCTTTGTGGTTTATGTTATGGTGTTTTTAGTGGTTCTTACACTTGGGAATAAATCACCTTCCTTTCCCCTAGGACCTACCACCCCATTAATGGTTAATATGGTATGTTGTTTCCCGTTTATGTGCCCCTTATAATTTTATTCAGCCATGAAAGGCTTTGAGAAAACCTCCATATACCTAATCATTTGCTTTTTGCCTCTATGAACCATCCTATGCAGCTTATCATGCATATAAAGAAAGGGGACATTTATCATCTCCTTTTCCTTCTAGGGCTTTACCGTCAAAGGACGCCCTTTAATGTTAGTTTCAATTAATCTCTAATTTTAATCCCCTCCTTATTTTATTTTATTTTATTTTAATGTATTTATACTAACCTTTACTAACTTAGAATTCTTGGCAAGTGTGTGACCAGCCTATGTACGGTGCCAATTTATGCCCGGCATTGTATGGTGGTTTGTTATTAATAGTGTGCACAGTATGTTAAGTTTAATCCCATACTCAAGATGGCGTTTCTCTGGTATCCGCCCGGAACTAGTGGAACGCAAGGTGATTTCCGGTCCCGTCCTCAGTACGAGGCTTGGTAATTTGTTTACTATATTAATGCGACACGTCAGTGCGTCGCCCGTGCCCCAGACGACGTCAGAGTGTGACGAAACGTACGTCGGGCGTGCTGACGTGCTGACGTGCTGCATTACCGTCTGTAGGACGGGCGATCGTTTCTAGCCGGCCGGCTTATGTGCTTGTTTTTATCATCCAAATGTAAGTGTATTTCCATTTGATTTTATTAAACATTGAAAGCAGGATCACGCTATGTTGCCCTCCTTCTTTTCTTGCCATACTTCTCCTGAGGCTTATCCCTAGCCAGGGGTATTTCTCCTATTAGTGTTAACTGCTGAACAGCGTGCTTATTCCAAGCGAAGGTGGTCTGTTTCTCCTTTGATGGTCCCTCCTGGAAAGGCCCCGACCGGGTTAAGGTCACAAGCTTCCTAAGCTTGCTGTTTGGTAAGCGCGCATTTGTATTATTATCACAGTGGTGCGGTGAAGGACTAAGAATTAAACTACCATCTACCTACCCACGTATCTGCTGTCTAGGATCCTTTGAATGGGACTTTCTATACCTATTTACACTTTGTTTATTATACAAATAATGAACTTTTGAGAATATTTATTGTATGCCTCCGTATTACATGGTTTGTCACAGCGCTGCTCCTTTACAACCATCTATATAAGTAACGTGTATCTTACTTTTAGCAGCTGCTTTTGTATATTGTTTTTGATCATTGATTGTTTTATAGTTTCATTATTTTTAATTTGTCTTTGCACAAGTATCATTCACTAATATCCCTTCACAGCGCGGTGTTTTCCTTTTGTTTTTCCTTTTGTTTTTCCTAACACTGTACTTAGCACAGCACTGCCCTAGCTAAAGCAGTAACATCTCCTGACATTACATACATTGAATCAATAAAGTCACTTGACAGAACCCTAGCAGGCATAGGCACAGCCAGGGGTAAATTAGTCACTCACGCCATCATCTGCAAAGCCAACACTATGCGCCAACAAGTCCTTGACATCCATAAGGAAGTTATATGCCAATGGCTTATGTAGTTTTGCTGAGTTGGGCAGAAGAAATTGAGTTAGTGACAATAAACTGGAAAAGAATGACAGAGATAGGAAATACAACTCCCTATTTCTAGCCAACCCTGGCCTGGCATACCTGCTCCAATGTACCAGCTAACTAATTTAAACACTACATTTATTCTAAACTAAGAAGGTAAAAACAGGAGAAAATTGTCTGGATTCACCACACCTCAGGTGAACTCATGCACTCTTTTGGCCACCAACTAAAGCCAGCCATACATGGAACGAAATTTGGCCAGTCCAGCAGGGACTCGCTGAATTTTGATCCATGTATGGACAGGCTGATTGTACACAAGTCAATATAAGGATCGACCAGCCTGTCAGTTTTTTGCCGAACGATCAGTGATGCCAGCTATAGCCAGCAACACTGATCATTTTATTCTGACGACAGGAAAGTTGCCCCACTGTCAGAATACAATAGTTCAGTGGGAAGGGTTCTCCAATCCACATTGAACAAAAAAAAATTGAATCATGTATGGCCAGATTAAGGCTCTTTGGGATGCCTTTCTCAGAGTTAGCTAGGCAAGCCTCTCCTCAGATCTGCTGTCTTCCTGTTTTATGGCATCAGCAAGCTTCGCTTAAAACTGGCTGGGACCTCCAATCATGACTAAAGAATATCTGGACCATTTGCCCAATATCTCATCTTGCCTGAGGTCACTGGTAAAGCACCCATATGATGACCTCCCCTTCCCCATTAGGTGTTCTTGGGCCTAGGTCTAACCAAGAAGGCCACACATTGTTTTTTACTCTTTTTTGACTCTCTGCAGATGGGACTTCTGAAGTCCTGTGTATAGTTTTCAATATTCATCTTCTCCCCAAGAGGTGCCAGTCAAACCCTGAAGCTAGTTTGTACATGCTGCTGTCCATCACCCACAGAGGGCTTCCTCCTCAACCAGGACAAGTAACCAGAGGCTGCTGGTAGGGGGTTAGGAATCTCAGCTGTAAAGAATACCTCTGTTTTCCTTAATTTTGTTTGAATGTTTATTTTTGGCTTCGGGAACCCCAGCAGATTCTGAGCTGAGCCGGTAGCGTACCATTTATCAAATTGTCAGCATTGATTTCCCCCTATTTTTACATGTATTATTGCTCAATTTTGACCACTGGCTGAAGCAGAACTCTGCTTTGCTAGCACAGCTAGAGGGTGGGAGAGGATGAGGAACTTTTGGCCAAAGAAACAAATAAAAACAACTGGCCCTTTCATAGTAGAAACAGTTGTAGGTTAAAGAAAGTGTACCACACAAATTGTGCAACAATGCTCCAGCCATGAGCAGCCAGAGTAACAATTCTTGTCACATGCATATGCTGAAAAAAGAGGATTGTAAAGGGAGGAGTTCTAAATAAAGAAGTATGTTATAAACTAAACAAAATGACTACTGCTATGGAAAAATGATATAGGCTTTCCCAAATAAATACTGCAAGGGAGGTCAATGATGAAACATATTCTGCAGGTAGCTACTCTATATATTACCTAGTCTTTCCTTTCCCTAAAAGTGGCTAAAATTGGAGCACTGGAGTATCTCATTGTGGCCCAAATGCTGAGGAAGCCTAAACTCCTTTGGGTATGTCAGTGTGTTGTGTTTGTAGAATGGGTGTTAGCCACTGATGAACTTTGGTCTCTTATTCTGCTTTAATCTACATAGGCACAAATAAAAGATCATTGAGGAAGCATCTTTCTTCAGTGACAGAGCAAAAGAACCCCTGTTGGATGTTTGCCAATCACTGGCCAAACTCTGCCTGACTGTAAAATGACCCCTTCCTATCTACCATCCCCAGAGTCTACCTGATAAAACTGAAATAAATGTCCAGCCAAGTGCCTGCTGACATCACATCCTGCACACGATTAACCCCCTACTAACCCAAACCCATCAAAAACCCTGTATTTAGCATTTCCCCTATGCATTCAGCCTTGCTCCAGACCTATGGTTATTGGTTCTTGGCTTGTGTACCACCCCAAGATATTCCTAACATGGTAATCAAATGAGAGATGCTTGATGTTCTGATATCAGAGTCGTTAATGGCTTGGGTACCGCCTGAGCCAGGTCTTCTATATTATTCTAGTTACGTTAACTGCACTAAACAAGCCCCTCTGGAGGCCCAGACTATATCAAAAATACAGAGAAACAATTTGCAGATCAATATCTCTTGCATCCAAGCAGGTTTTTTGCTGTAGGGATGCAATGAAAGGGAACCATGGCAGTCTAGCTTAAAAACTTGATCAGGTGAGACCAAAACCACAAACATCACTTACTAAGGTTTACTGAACAAAATGTTACAATCAAATATTCTGACTCCTCAGAATCCTTGTTGCTATTTATGAATACCCTGCCCTATTTGTGTATGTCGAAACTCATATAAACCTATTAAACCCTTCCTATTCCTGTGTGTATGTGTAATATATTTTATATATATATATATATATATATATATATATATATATATATATATACACATACACACACATATACACACAGCGGGTAAAATAAGTATTGAACACGTCACAATTTTTCTAGGTAAATATATTTCTAGAGGTGCTATTGACATACAATTTTTGCCACATGACGGTAACAAACCATGCAATCCATACATATAAAGAAACCAAAACAAATAAGTTCAGAAATTATGTGTAATAAAATGAATGACACAGGGAAAAGTATTGAACACGCTAACTGAAATTTATTTAATACTTCGTATACAATCCTTTGTTGGTAATGACAGCTTCAAGACGCCTCTTGTATGGAGAAAGTAGTCGCATGCATTGCTCAGGTGTGATTTTGCCTCATTCTTCCACATAAACAGTTTTCAAATCTTAAAGGTTCCGTGGGCCTCTTCTATTAACTTTGATCTTTAGTTCTTTCCATAGATTTTCTAATGGATTTAAGACAGGGGATTGGCTGGGCCATTCTAGCACCTTTATTTTCTTTCTTTGAAACCAGTTGAGAGTTTCTTTGGCTTTGTGTTTGGGATCATTGTCTTGTTGAAATGTCCACCCTCGTTTCATCATCCTGGTAGATGGCAGCAGGTTTTTATCAAAAATGCCTTGGTACATTTTTCCATTCATGCTTTCTTCAAAGGAATGACGTTTGCCAGTACCGTATGCTGAAAAACAGCCCCACACCATGATGTTTCCACCTCCAAACTTCACTGTTGGTATGGTGTTTTTGGGGTGATGTGCCATTTGACCTCCAAACATGGAGTGTATTATGGTATCCAAAGAGTTAAATTTTGGTCTCATCTGACCAAACTATATTTTCCCAGTATTTCACAGGCTTGTCTAAATGTTGTGTAGCAAACTTTAAACAAGCTTCAACATGCTTTTTATTTAGCAATGGAGTCTTGCGTGGTGAGCGTGCATACAGGCCATGGTGGTTGAGTGCATTACTTATTGTTTTCTCTGAAACAATTGTACCTGCTAATTCCAGGTCTTTCTGAAGACCACAAATGGTCCTTGGCTCTTGTACAACTCTTCTGATTATGCTTTTAACTCCTCTGTCAGAAATCTTGCGAGGAGCACCTGACTGTGGCCGCTTTATGGTGAAATGATGTTCTTTCCACTTACGGATTATGGCCCCAATAGTGCTCACTGGAACATTCAGAAGTTTAGAAATCCTTCTGTAACCAATGCCATCAGTATGTTTTGCAACAATAACGTTGCAAAGGGCTTAAGGGAAACAGGGGAAGAGAAGAGGAAGTGCCACCTATATGCAGCATTAAAAAGTGTTTTTATTCCCAATGGTTAAAAACACTCACAAGATAGTGGAGAAACTCCGCTCATCACATGTGTAGGGAAGCTGCTCAGGTCCGTCCTGCAGACATCGCATTGTGCCAGAGAAAGCGCTGGGGCTAGAGAGGGTGTGTGGAGCGTCCTGTGGTCACTAGGAATTCCAGGCGAACCAGCGTGGAACGCACAGCGGAAGTGACATGACTTGGAGGAGGAGAGACGGTAGTGATCAACAAGGCTAAGCATTCAGGGCATTAGCTCCTTCTACTGGCCTGGAGCTGAGTGATCTTACATACTATTTATGCTTGGAGGTTGGCTGTAGAATTATTTTTTATTAACTGTGTAATTTTCTTTGTACCAGCAACTGTTGTTTTTTGTTGTTTTCTGAAGGTCTTGAGAGAGCTCTTTGCTTTTACCCATCATGAGATGTTTCTTGTGTGACACCTTGGTAAAGAGACACCTTTTTATACGCTATCGGTTGAGACTGAACCAGCTGATATTAATATGCACTGACAAGAGGCAGGATTGCTTTCTGAATACTGATAGATTTCAGCTGGTGTGATGGCTTTTCATGCCATTTTGCACCTCACTTTCTTTATGTGTCCCCTGTGTCATTTCCATTTCCATTTCATTCCTGTGTACTTTTTACTTGGTGCCATTCCATTTTGTTACACATAACTTTTTCTGAACCACTTTGTTTCGGCTTCTTTGTATGTATGGATTGCATGAGTTGTTACCGACATTTGGTGAAAATTTCAGGTCAATAGCACCTTTAGAAATATATTTACCTAGAAAAAAGGTGACGTGTTCAATACTTATTTTACCCGCTGTGTGTGTGTGTATATATATATATATATATATATATATATATATATATATATATATATATATATATATATACATACACATACAGTATCTCAGAAAAGTGAGTACACCCCTCACATTTTTGTAAGTATTTTTATTATATCTTTTCATATGACAACACTGAAGAAATTACACTTTGCTACAATGTAAAGTAGTGAGTGTACAGCTTGTATAGCAGTGTAAATTTGCTATCCCCTCAAAATAACTCAAAACATAGCCATTAATGTCTAAACCGATGGCAACAAAAGTGAATACAACCCTAAGTGAAAGTGTCCAAATTGGTCCCAAAGTGTCAATATTTTGTGTGGCCACCATTATTTTCCAGCACTGCCTTAACCCTCTTGGGCATGGAGTTCACGAGAGCTTCACATGTTGCCACTGGGTCCTTTTCCACTCCTCCATGATGACATCAAAGAGCTGGTGGATGTTAGAGTCCTTACGCTCATCCACCTTCTGTTTGAGGATGCCCCGCAGATGCTCAATAGGGTTTAGGTCTGGGGACATGCTTGGCCAGTCCATCACCTTTACCCTCAGCTTCTTTAGCAAGGAAGTGGTCGTCTTGGATGTGTGTTTGGGGTCGTTATCATGTTGGAATACTGCTCTGTGGCCCAGTCTCCGAAGGGAGGGGATCATGCTCTGCTTCAGTATGTCACAGTACATGTTGGCATACATGGTTCCCTCAATCAATTGTATCTCCCCAGTGC
Organism: Aquarana catesbeiana; assembly: GCF_042186555.1. Lineage (NCBI taxonomy): Eukaryota > Metazoa > Chordata > Amphibia > Anura > Ranidae > Aquarana > Aquarana catesbeiana. The sequence goes on along the minus strand of NC_133329.1, from coordinate 327,983,651 downwards.
CGACCATATGCTGCACACTGCATCAAATTGGTCTGCATGGCTGTTCATGCACAATCATGTACAGATCATGCAGATGAAAGCCTGCAAACAGTTTGCTGAAGACAAGCAGACTAAGGACATGGTTTACTGGAACCACATCCAGTGGTCCGATGAGACCATGATACACTTATTTGGTTCAGATGGTGTCAAGTGTGTGGCGGCAACCAGGTGAGGAGTACAAAGACAAGTGTGTCTTGCCTACAGTCAAGCATGGTGGTGGGAGTGTCATGGTCTGGGGCTGCATGAGTGCTGCCGGCACTGGGGAGCTACAGTTCATTGAAGGAACCATGAATGCCAACATGTACTGTGACATACTGAAGCAAAGCATGATCCCCTCCCTTCAGAGACTGGGCCACAGGGCAGTATTCCAACATAACGACCCCAAACGAACTTCCTCTTTATAGTGCCATCGTACGTGTTGTACGTCAGCGCGTTTTTGACGATCGGAATTTCCGACAACATTTGTGCGACCGTGTGTATGCAAGACAAGTTTGAGCCAACATCCGTCTGAAATAAATCCCAGGATTTCGTTGTCGGAATGTCTGATCATGTGTACGCGGCATTACATTCACCAGATCCATGATGTCGTCATGAAGGAGGGGAAGAGGACTCCAATGGCAACCTGTGAAGCTCTGGTGAACTCCATGCCCAAGAGGGTTAGGGCAGTGCTGGAAAATAATGGTGGCCACACAAAATATTGGCACTTTGGGCCCAATTTAGACATTATCAATTAAGGGTGTACTCACTTTTGTTGCCAGCGGTTTAGACATTAATGGCTGTGTGTTGAGTTATTTTGAGGGGACAGCAAATTTACACTGTTATACAAGCTGTACACTCACTACTTTACATTGTAGCAAAGTGTCATTTCTTCAGTGTTGTCACATGAAAAGATATAAGAAAAAACATTTACAAAAATGTGAGGGGTGTACTCACTTTTGTGAGATACTGTGTGTGCGTGTATGTATGTATGTATGTATGTATGTATGTATGTATATACATACAGAGAGAGAGAGAAAGAGAGAGAGAGAGAGAGAGAGAGAGAGAGAGAGAGAGATCTACATGGAATTGCAAGAAAGTTCTCATCTCTCACATTAAGTAACTGATGTACTGTGCATATTAATAAAAATAATATAATTACGAAAATCCTATTAAAAAGAAAGGTCATCCTTCAA